>NC_046156.1:187168773-187423773 GCF_011064425.1 Rattus rattus
GCACTGAAGAAAAGGATACTCCCTTCCTTAACAAATGGTAGCTACCCACAGTCCCTCAGTGAGGGGTGGGTCCTGACGGAGGGTGACAGAGCCCATCAATCTTGTGCAGGCAGCAGGAATCGAGTAGATAACCACTAAGTTCTTAAGTGCAAGTACTGATCAACGATCTTTGCCACTGAGAATGATAGAATTGCTGCTGTAGCAGGCCAGAACTAGATCTTGTCAACTGTCAAAAACGCAAGAATTCTGTAAAAAAAACAAAAAACAAAAAACAAAAAACTAACTAACTAAAACAAAACCAAGATCTGTTAGAGCAAAGTGTGATCTCAGTCATAGGGGGAATATTTATACCATGGCAATAAGCATTCAATGCAGGTCAGACTTTTTTATTTTGTCTGGTGACAAGGAGAAGGAATGATGGGAAAATTTGGCTCACCAGAACACTACACAATCAACTGTCTGGTTTTTACACTAAACGTACTTTTTCATGTCCCTGCTATAGCTCCCTAGCATAAATTTAAATACTGCTAAGACCAAGTATTCCTCTTAAGAAACTGAATTTCAGCATGGACATGTACCCGTAATACAAATTGACTTGCAGATTTCTAACAGCTGATCATATCTCTCTATGTCTTAAGCTGTTCCCGAGGCCCAGTGCAGGGTTGCAATAGGAAGCATACTCTTCTAGCTCTTCTAGGGAGCTTCTAGTCCAGGCTCCACACTGTCCTATAACTTCTAGACTAACGTGTTGAATTTCAGGGTTGTTCCTCACACATCTCATGTATATCTTATCTTTAGAACTTTCTGGAGGCCTCTATGCTGCCTTGGTTGGCAGAAGCACTCTCTTCAAAGTGTCTGTTATGGCTGTAGCCAACCTCCCCTCTGCACCTAGTAACCGTGACTTGGTTTATCTGCCTTTGCCTCATACAGTAAGCTGCTTAAATTTTTACGTCCTCCCCTTTGGCCTATTTTCTAGATATTCCTTTTCCGAGGCAAGTAGAGGCTTTCTTTGGTCTCATCATTCACCTGTACTTAATTTCTGAAGTTCAATCAGGAAGGGCATTCTCAGAAAGTATGTGTCTGTTTAGCGTGATCCTGTGCCTTTGGTTAGGACTTCTTCTCTACATCACATACAGTCTTTTCTCTTTGACAATGAACTATAGCGAGGTTGATTCTAAAATCACCCTCACAGCACTGTTTGTTTAACTTTTTACCAGCCAATCCATCTTTGATATTTACTTTCTGTCAACTCAGGCCTTAAAAAAAAAAAAAGCCCAAAACCTCTTTGAAGGTAACCTTTATTTTTCCTTTATTTTTCTCTTTTTTCTATTCTATGCCTTGTCACCAAACTATTCATTGCAATACGCATGGCCTTTCCAGGCTATTGGAAAACATCAGCTGCCAGGCTCCCTGCCTTTTACCTGGGCGGTCTGAGCATTAGCATCAGACCCAGGGTTTTACCTCCATTTCTATAGTTCTACTCCAGACAGTGTGCTTTTTACCTATTCAGGAAACGTTGGTGTAAAGCTGGGAGTTCTGGGTACAGAGGCCCATTGGAAGTAACCTATGGAAGAAACATATAGCCCAGCAATTTAAGACCAAAGACTTGTGTTCACAGTCTTGACTTTACTTTTCATAATAAGCAGTGACCTGAGGCAAGTTACTTGAGAAAGCATTAGCTTTCTGGTCTGCATAGTATAAGTAGTCTGTATACTACTTTCCAGTGTTCCCATAGTTTCTGTCCTTGAGAGGGTTTCTATTGCTGCGATGAAATGCCAGGACCAAAAATGGCAGGTGGGGAAGAAAGGGTTTATTTGGCTTACACTTCCACACCATAGTCCATTATCTAAGGACATTAGGACAGGAACTCAAACACTGCAGGGACCTAGAGCAGGAGTCGATTCAAAGGCCATGGAAGGGTGCTGCTTACTGGCTTGCTCCTCATGACTTGCTTAGCCTGCTTTCTTATACAACCCAGGACCACCAGCCCAAGGGAATGGCACCACCCACAATGGACTGATTTAAATTCACTAATTTAAAAAATGCCCTACATCAGGAATCTTATGGAGGCATTATCTCAATCTAGACTCCCTCCTTTGGTGACTCTAGCTTGCATTGAGTTGACATAAAGCTATCCAGTACAATTTCTGAGCCTATTCATGCTCTATCCTAGAAGCCAGGAGAAGTATAGAATAACCATGTAAACATAAATCAGGAAAAACAACGTTCTCATTACAAACACAGCTTCTGTTTCCGCCCCCCAAAGTGTGTTGTATATGTACACAAAACAGCTTGCTAGGTTTTCACTTCCTTTACAGAGAGGCTGGGGGATGGGGTGGGGGGCTCTTATCCTTGTGTTTTTGGTATGGTTTTTCTACTTGGTTCTCCAAGATTTTTTTGCCTATTGTGTGAAGAACTAAGGTGCTTCAGATGTTCTGCTGCAGAACTTAAACACTGAGGAAAGGCTTACAGTACTTTCAACGCTTCTAGCATTAGGTTACAGCAGTTCTAAGAGGTTGAGCTATTTTGTTTCCATGACTTATTAGGCCAGGTTTAGCGTGAGGTCAATAGTCAAATTCACTATGTATATCTTTGTGTCTTCTCTAAGAAGTAAAGCCAGACCTCAGGGGAAAAGAAAGACAAAAACAAACAAACAAACAAATCCAAAAAACAAAAAAACAAAAATGAGTCTCACAAACCCAGGGTCCAGGGTATTTCTGTCCACAAAGGAGATTTTTTGATCCTGAGAAGAATTTTTATCAGTACTGATTTATTTCCTAAAGGATCTCCAGACATGGCTTCCTCTTTGCAGTTGACTGCCAAGGCTATTTGCTGATTCCCATCCCTCGACTGGCTTACTAGCATTTCCTGTTGCAAATTAGTGTTCAGATCGTTTGAGCCTGATCCTAAACACATCCAGACTCTGGCCTCCAAGCTTCCTGCTCCGTTGCCTGAGGCAAAGGGTACCTCACCCACTAGAACAGGATCATTTAAGGGTGATCTGGGTGGTGCCTGAGCTAGGAAAGTGGCAAAGTCAAAAGGAAAGGGGAAAAAAATGCTACTGCTTCCTTCTAGAGGAGTTTGTCCTACTGAGGAATAGCTGAGTGTCCTAGACAGGGGCAGGTTGGGCAGAATGCTAAGGTAACAGACACAGATATCAGGATCAACCCAGGAAGGCAGGTCAGAAAGCTCGCAATGCAGCTTTGGTCAAGATTAAAGGCAGAAATGGTCTGAAGGGAATGGCCATAGTGGTTAACATTTATGTTGTGCCTTGCATCCTTGCAGAGGGTAAGGAGTATTGTATAAAAGTCTGTCTCCTCCCCCTCACTTCATTGCCACAAAGTACAGACATATCCCTTCACGCACTCAGGGTCCAGGTCTCTGATCTTCTGAGGCACAGTCTGAGATCAATGGTTCTCTATCTTCCTAATGCAGTGACCCTTTAATTCTGTTCCTCGTGTTGTGGTGACCCCCAACCACACATAAAATTATGTTAGTTGCCACTTTGTAAGTGTAATTTTGTTATGAATTGTAATGTAAACATCTGTGCTTTCCATAGGGTCTTAGGCGACCCTATGAAAGGGTCCTTCTTCTCCTCAGAGGGGTCATGACCCATGGCTTGAGAACCACGTATATGCCTCTCTCATATACTAATAGCTTTGTGGGTTTTTGTTTTTGTTTTTATTTTTGTTTTTGTTTTGTTTTACATTTTAGAAGAAGGAAGGCAGGAAGAAGGAGAAAGGGAAGGAAAGAGGGAAAGAAAGGAGGGAAGAAAGGAATCTAAAGTATACATTCTAGTGCAATTTTTTTAAAAAGACAAAACAAAGCAAAAAAAAAAACAAAAAGAACAAAATAAGACGAAAACTAAACCAAATTCCACCTTCCAGATATATGATATCCTTTGATAACGCACAGCCCAAATCCCCCTGTGGGTACTTAGCTGTCTCTCTTTCCACTCCTACAAGAAAGACAAGCTAGATGCATATGCTCCAGGTGATGCATTAAAGAATCCCTTTGCTTATCTGACCTTAGGAAACGCATCTTAAAGATTAAGAGAAAATGGAGGGAGGAGTGGGCTTTGCCTACAGTGTAACGTATGTTGTGAAAGATAGGCTGTTTATCGAGTCTTCCTTTTCAAGAGGAACTGTCTTTGGATGGAGAGGGAGCCCCCTTCCTGCATGCATGTGGCTGTTTCTCTGCTGCCAGCGCATCTGACAGGGAACTTTCCCATGATGCAATTTATTAAACCCATGCTTTCTGCCAGACTCTGCTTTAGTGCAAATGTTCTTTTGTTTCTGAGGCTCACATTTCCCCAGCTCAGAAGGGATTCTTTCTGGTGTAACTGGAGATACGGATCTGAAAAGCAGGTCAGCAAAAGATCCCATGAACTTGGGAAGCTGCCAATCAATGCTGTAAAATAAAGTGCGTGGCCCCGGGGCTGGGCTGCTATCGTTATAAGTCTATGCTCTCTCCTTCATATAATGCTAGGGCAGATGAGCACGAAGCCTGACGAACAATTGGTAGAGGCAAAGAAAAAAAAGATTAGATTCAATGGGGAATTCCCACTAAAAAAAAACTGTTTTCAAAGTCTGCCTAACTCCAAAACGAGGTGGCCTTTGAATTCAGCAGGAGATGATGTTCTTAGAGCTGCCTCTGGAAGCTGAAATTACACAGCCCCGCACTGTCCCCTTTCCAAACCCTCCACTTTATCTTTTTTTTTTTTTTTTTTTTCAGGCAAACATGTACTCAAAAGCTCCCAGTAGTGTGGTGGTGGTGGTGGTGGTGGTGGTGGTGGTGGTGGTGGTGGTGTGGGGGGGGTGTGTGTGTGTGTGTGTGTGGAAAGTATGGGGAGGAGAGATTTGCTTTGCAGTAGCTCCTTTGAAGTGTTTAATTCCTGTCTTGTAATCGGTGCGTGGACACACATTGTTAGCTATCAGTTTTGGTTCAGCCATTCGGTTCTCTGTGGCTGATGTTTTCCTTTGCGGCTCAGGGCTTCTGTCCAGCAGCTGGGTGGCAAAGTTTGTTTTATCTGGATTCAGAAACGTTAACAAATTAAATTCATATTCTCTCTCCGTTTCTCTCTGTACATGTCTCTGTCTCTCTTCTCTCTGTCTCTGTCTGTGTGTGTCTCTCTCTCCCCTCTGTCTCTCTCCGTGTCCCTCTCTCTCTTCTCTCTGTCTCTGTCTCTCTCCCTCCCCACCTCCCTTTTCCTTGCTTCATCTTTCCTTATCTCTCCTTACTGCTCTCTTTAGGTTGAAGGAGCCTCTGCGGCTGCGTGTGTGTGTGTGTGTGTGTGTGTGTGTGTGTGTGTGTGTGTGTGTGTGTGTGTGCGCGCGCGCGCGCGCGCTCAGGGGAGCACTGTGTGTCCGCTTTCTTCTTCTTCTTTTTGAAAATACAGGAAATGCACAAAAGAAAGACAGTTCAGTTGGAGCCACTGCTTCCCCTCAGCTCCTCTCTCTCCCCGCCCCCACTCCCCAGCACCGGCTTTTAATTTTCAAAAGCACTGCAATTGCTTGGTGTGGTTTCAAGAGCTGGGGTGCCATTCTCCCTGATGATGACTCTGCTGACGTCAATGGCATTCTTATCGTGCCGAGTGCGACATCAGAAACCAGTCCTCTGAGGCTCCTCTTATTCACCGCGCTTGGGCTCTCAGCAAAACACGGACCGGATTTCAGCAAGGCAGGGCTCCTTCGTTCCTGCAAGCCAGCGCTGTGCTCTGCAAAGCAGCCTCCTTGGTCTGTGGCTTTGTCAGTTAGGAGCCTGTCCTTTAGTGTCCTCTCCTTCAAGGACCCAAAGGGCACGAGAGAGATTGCTGAGTGGAACACAGACCCCCGCTCAGTTTGCAGCGCTGTGGTCCGTGTTCCTGAGCCCAGGATGGAAGCCGGCCAACCCTGCTCCTGGTCGGTCTTTAGGGTTCACTAAAGCTTTTGATAGAAGATTATTTTCTTATACTGTGTTGCAGGCTCAGTCCTTGAAGTGATCTTGGTTTTTACTCCCTGAATCGGAACCATATTCACTTCATGCTGCAGTAAACACCTCTCCCTCCCTTTTAATAAACATTTTGTTTAAGAAAGAAGATTGTGGGGATGAAGAAAATAATCATAGCTCTGTATAATACAGCATCACGGAGCGTTTTACTGTAAATATGACTGTTGGAGAAGAAGTCTCATTGAAGTGCTCAACTTTCAAGGGACTTACTAGGTACTAAGTTCATTATTCATTCCCTCCCCAGGAGTTGCCGACAGCTATTATGCGGCTGATGAAATGGCCTCTGTTTGCAGTCAAGTTTATTAGGGTTCAACTCTACCCTCAGATTTCAGACATGGCTATGGCTCAAATGGAAGGCTGTAAAGAGCCAAGAACACTGAGCATGGCAGAATGGTGTACATGTAATCTAAGCAGTCATCATCTGCCTGACTTCAAGACAGATGAATCAAATGTAGCAATCACTCCGGTAAGATTGCTAAACTGCCAATAAGGAACTCAGGAGGAGCAACTGTTCAGAAGAAACTCTGTCTAACACCCCAAGGTATAGCCGTCAGTTCTATGTAGTAACGTTTAGAATCGTCACACTGAAGGATGTCAGCCTGTACTCCTTTCAACCCTTTTGCACTCACAGGAGGAACTGAAGCCCAAAGACGGTTGCATGGTTGATTCAAGATCACACAACTGTTTTCCTGCAGGACTGATAAAAACTCGTGCTCTCACTCTCTCATGCTCTTCCAGGGCTGATTTTTAAAAATAAAGTAAATGTTATTTTTAAACTTGTTTTCTTTCTTTCCTTCTGTGTGTGTGTGTGTGTGTGTGTGTGTGTGTGTGTGTGTGTGTGTGTGTGAAGGTTAGGGAGACAGTTGGTATATTGACTGTGAGCTAGGTGATCCGAGTTGAATCTGCAGAAGCCATGTTAAAATGGAAGGGATGGATGGTGGCAGCTGTTTGTGTTGGTAATCCCAGCCTGAGGGAGATAAAAACAGGTAGGAACATGGGGGCTCCACTGGCCAGCTAGTCTAGCTTTATTGATGAACTCCAGACCAATAAGGGACACTGCCCCAAAGGAATTGGATGTTATTTCTGAGAAGGACACCTGAGATTGTTGTCTGTTGTCCACATACACACACAGGCACACACACTCACATAGATACACGTGGCCTGTGTGGGCCCGTGTTTTACGAGAATAAGAGCTGGATGTGTTGCTGATGAGAACAATCAGGAAGTTAAGTAGGAAGATTATTGAGAATACAAATGCTAGGCTAGCCTAAACAGTGTGACTGTTTCAAAAACAAACAAACAAACAAACAAACAAACAAACAACAGTAGTAATGGAATGATGAGTCCTGGGATGGAATGGTAAGTTTTCCTGGGCTCTAAATTATATGGGCAGCTCATATAATGTAGCCAGCCTCTGCTCATGTACTAGCCAGCTCCTACTGCTACTGGCTAACTAATATGATTTACTTGTCCCCTAATTCATGTCATTGCTTGACTGTTTGATGGACTGTATCTGGACTTTGCTTTGCCCAATACGGTTGCCTCTTCTCGGAGGGCTGTGGCTACTTTCCCGAATCTCCTTCTGATGCTTCCCTCTTGACACATGTATCTTATTCTGGTCCAGAATGGAGCATTGTGGCCGAGCTGAAAAATGTCAGCTTTAGGGGCAGACAGACCTTAGATGGAGACTTACTTGAACTCACTTGCTACCCTGTGATTTCAGAATCTTAATTCTGTGAGCCACGGTTTTCTTATCTCTTAAGTAGGAATGAAGGCCCCTACCTTGCTGAGTTATTTAAAGAGTTAGAGATGATGTTTACTGAGCTCTCTCACAAGGTGAGAAACCAATACAGGACAATGACTCGGCTTTGTTGTTGTTATTGTTTGTTTGAAAACGGAGGACAGGAAATAGATGATATTTCCTCCCTCGCATAAAGAGTAAGCTCTCCAGGGTCACTGGAATTAGAGGACACTATTCCTTTAAGATTTTTTTTTTCTGCTGAGAAACTAATTATCTAAAGCAAATACGTGAGCATCAGCCTACATTATGAGTTCCATAAAACATAATGGAATGCATTTTGCACTGAGTGTCTGATTCCTCTTAGATGTCAAGTAGATGTAAAACCTAATTGTGCTCTTAAAAATCCTTCAAGGATTATTTAGAAACAGGTCTGTGAGAGCTGCTTCTGAGTTAAGGGATTATGGATAAGCCTGCTTAAGGTTCCCTCCCTCTCTGAGTCAAACTGTCAGTGTTCACCTGAGCCTTACACTAAGAAGCTAGCTTCATTCCTTCACCCTAAAGGTAGATACCGATTAAAGGCAGTGGGCTCTGGAACTCCTGCTTGTGAGATGTTGAGCCTTCCCATAAACCAGTGGTCCTCAACTTTCGCTATTGCTGATTTCCTTTATTACACTTCCTCGGGTTGTGATGACCCCCAGCCGTAAAATTACTTCTATTGCTACTTTATAACTGAAATCTTGCTACTGTTATGAATCGTAATGTAAATATCTGTATTCCTTGTTACCTTAGGTGACTCCTGTGAAAGGGTCCTTTGGCCCCAAAAGGGGTCATGATGCACAGGTTGAGAATCACTGCTATGAAATATGTTTTCACTGTAGATGTGGCAGTGGGAAAATTAAACTCATTTTTATTAATATTGAGATTTGCGTCAGTGCAAAAGTGCTTTTTCCCCCTTTGTGGACTAATAGTTTAATGTTGTCATAATGTTTAACTCAGAAACAAATTGTAGTCACCTAGGTTTAAGCTGGCTCACCCAAATTTCACAAGCAAAACCAAATCCATCTGCATAAGTTCTAGACTGGATGTGAATCAGGGAAACCCAGACATCGTAAGAGGAGAAGGATGTATGACTCACAGGAGGGTATTCATCTTTGTGATTTAGCCCTGAACCAAGCTCTGCCTAGGCTATCAGAGGAAAGGAACTCACTTCTAACAGGTTATTAGCCCTTCCCTATCTAACCCAGATCTGCATCCTATGCCTTAGCAAACTTTAAGTTGTTAATACGCCTTCTTCTTCACTCAAGTCATAGGCAAGAGTATAATAGTCATATATGTCAATCCCTAAAAACTAAGGGAGGTTTAACACACATCTGATCATTTGACCCCTTTATTAGGGATGCTCTGTCATCTCATGTCCCCAGCTTGATGGTTTGTATCAATCTGAGGAGTGGACTCCATTTTCCAATGCTTCCATCCCAGAGGATATCCCTTTAGCTTCTATCATCCCAGAGCTGGTACCTTTTTCAAACATAGGAAAGGTGCCTTAGATATATACACAATGCCAGGGACGTCCCATAAATTTTAGCCTGAATCCTGTTTGCATGTTTTCATAGCAACTGCACTTGGCCTTCAGGATCTTGGAGACATCCGTTCCTGTACTTAGCTTGGATCTTCTTTGCTCTTCTAGCATGTAAGGAAAGGACCGTGGTCATATTCTTGACTTCTGTGTTTCCACCTCCTACTTCAGCACTGGTTCACAAAGTAGTCAGTCAATAAAACATTGGCATATATGGAGTTGGGCCATGTCATACTCTGAACTGTGTTTTTCACAGGAAGTTGGTCTTGAAAGGATAGGAAAGAACTCTGTGTTGACAACTGGCATTTCATGGTTACTACCAAGCACCATACTTTGGTATGGTATTCCAAAGTAATGCCTAATTGGCCCTTGAAAAATTTAAGATAATAATAGTATCAAAATGAATTATTCACACACACACACACACACACACACACACACACACACACACACACACACACACACACACACGAAAGGTGTCTATAGGCCTACCGAAAAGAGAGCCATTCATTTGCTCTTTACTCAAATGTACACAGGACACAGTCATTGCAATATGAAACCATCTAGTACCTGGCAGCTGCTCTGTTGGAAATAGCTTTCTCTGGTAAAACTAAAGAGTTAGTGATTCTGTGTGGGGAGCTATTGCTTTTGGAGATTGCAAAGTCTGGGAACCCTCAGTCTAGCTGTAGTTCCCATCAGAACCCAGACTTGAGTGTTCTATGATGCATGCCTTAGTCTCTAAGTTACAATCCTTCCTTCTTTTACTTCCTCACTCTGATTGTTGCCTTTTCTTATAACTTCCTATGACTGTTTCCCAACTTCATCATATTCAACATGCAGTTCCATACGGTGGCTTCCCCTCCAGGGTTCATTTAACCACCATCCTTTACAGACTAATTTTATAGCTCTAGAAGGAAGTATGCTAAGATTTTAACTTCAAAATTATTAACATAATAATAACAATGAACCTGTCATATCGACCTAAAACTCATGGGGATACTTGTTGCTATAATCCTTAAAGGTTCAAGTAGATGAGTTTTGTCTGCATACATTAGAGCCTTCATGGAGTACCAAGTGATGGGGGGTAACCCTACATGATTTTCCCCACTCCTTGTAGCAAGTAGGGATGTTATAGCTTGAATGTAAAATAGATCCCAAAGATTAGCAGCTCTGCCCATGCCTGATGTTCTTGGTACTATGGAGTCTTTTACCAGTGTGGCTAGTGAGAGGTTCTTTTTTAGTAGAGGCATGCAGTTAAGGGGACTTGTGGGTGTCTTTCCCCTTCCTTTTTACCCTTATTACTCCTTGGTTGCTGATATAGGACTCTCTTCCACCATTTGTTCCTATCACTGCATTCAGCATCCCTGAACAGACCCTTTCTGTTTTATGAGTTATGTTTTAGGAGGTATGATGTCATAATAATGGAGATTTGACTACTGAGCACATGTTCCTTCTCTGCTATTGTTCTGACTAGAAACATAACTCTCAATATGTAACGTGAAGGAATACTGACTAAAATAGCCTTTGTAATAACGTATCTATGAAGAACTTGAACTAGATTATTATGTCAAATTTGTCATTAGAATGTCAAAGCTATTCAGAGTACCTTATTAATATGCCGTGATAGTATTTTAAGGTAGAGTTTAAAATGACTTAACGTAACAGAAGCCTGCAACTCAAGGAACACATGAAAATAACACTAGTTTAATCTTCCTTAAGAAAAAAGTCCCTGTTGCTATTCCAACCTACTGGGAGACAGCGGCACTGGAGGCTGCTTTTGGAATTCATGGCACTACTAACTGTGAGAAAGGGCGTCCATTCCTCTGCTTCAGAATGTAACTAACCTGAGGCCAAGACCGTGTACTGGAAATATTCTTGTCTGTCAAATTCTCCAGTCCTAGGAAAGATGTTTCTAAACTTGCCCAGCCCAGGTCATGAGCGCTTGTGTTACAGTAGGAATTTGATTAGCTGAAACTAGTATTTTAGTAGTGTTTATAACAGTACATGTCGCCATCAAAAGTACCGCTCAGCTCCATCACCATTCTCTCATTAATTAGAAAAAGTGCACGCTCTCCCTCTCTTTCTCTCTCTCTCCCTCCCCCCCTCTCTCTCCCCCTCCCTCCTTCCTTCCATGCTTCCCTCCCTCTCTCTGCTCTCTCTCTCTCTCTCTCTCTCTCCCTCTCTCTCTCTCTCTCTCTCTCTCTCTCTCTCTCTCTCTCCCTCCCCCCCTCTCTCTCCCCCTCCCTCCTTCCTTCCATGCTTCCCTCCCTCTCTCTGCTCTCTCTCTCTGCCTCTCTCTGTCTCTGTTTCTCTCTCTCTCTCTCTCTCTCTCTCTCTCTCTCTCTCTCTCTCTGAACCTGTTACACACACAACACAAGAAGGAAAAGGAGAGACATTTTGTTATGTGAGAAAGAAAAGCTCCCATCCCATCATCACTGTCGTGTGTAGCAGCGTTTATCCGTCCCAAGAATTCATAGTAGAGTGAATGCTGAATCAATGATATAGATCAGAGAGTTCAGTCATAGAAAAAAATCTACATTCAAATTCTAGCTTTGCTGCTTACAATTTGCAAGTATCAAGCAGGTCACTGGCATCTTCTCCTCCATCAGAAGGAGTCCACTGAATCATGAGCATGCAATGTGAAAGCTATGGTACCCAAAGAGAGCAAAATTTAAGGACTGAATTATTATTATGATTATTACAACCCTGCAGGTGACTTAGAGCTAAACACACTGAACTCTGTATATGTCCTTCCCAGGTCATCTCTGCCCACCTCTCACCCTTTGGGCACAATCTCCCTTCTGTCTCCTGGTAGGAACAGCCTCAGTTAAACCTACTCATGGCCACATCTTTCCTGTTTCCTGAAAGGAACAGCTGGGCAAACGCCTCTGATTGACAGGAGCTGCCTAGTCACATGTACTGTACATGTAAGTTCTGTGGTTCTGTGGGCAATCTTAGAAGGTCGAGGGAGCACGAGATCCTATACAGACTTTAGTGAGAGACAAAACACAGAGACAGAAAATTTGCTCCTAGTCATGCCCTGCCCAATGTAATGTTGAATGTTCTAAGACACTGGTGTTGATGCAGCCTCCTAGGCACTGTGTCTTGTAACTTAGCAACCAGCTGGGTGTCTGGTGGAGATGTGACAAGTTTTGTTAGCACTTTCTCATCTTCCCTGGGGATATTCTTTTCACCTCACTCTGGTGCTTCCTTGGGTTTTCATGACCTCCCTTGCCCATCAACTGTCATAATAATATGAAATTTAGGGGTTTGTGTTGGGTGGAGGGGTAGGTTAATGGGGCAACTACACACAAGGAAGAAGTGGAGGACAGGGGAGAGGAAAGAAGAAAAACAGTCCAGAATACCTGATGCCAATTCTACTTGTCAGTTGGATTTCTCCAGAAGTAGAAGTTCTGGAGGTCATTTGACCACAGCATTAATAGTAAAAATTATTAGAACAAAGGACCTTTGAGGGAAAAGCTATCATGTATTTTATTCCACAGGGTTTCATTTCAATTATTCAAGTATAGCCTAGGAAAACATATTTAGAACCGCCTAGCATTATCTTATGAAAGTGAGATTTCTCTTCAAAACGTTGTGGGTTTTGAAGTTAAGTCAGGTAGAACAGGGTACCAAAATGTAGCATTTCTTTTCCTCCCCAAACATGCCCATGCTTTATAAAAAGACTAGACATTGAGGTTCCATACAAACCAAACTCAGTATCCATTCTGAAGCCTAGCATTTCTCTCAGCGCTTACACATAATTGCCTATCACTGGCGTCTCTAACTGTCTCTAGCTGAGGACCTGCAGGAGTGGCTGCTGATTCACTTTATATGCTTTACTCTCCCTCAGTGATGGTGGTCCTCAATGCCCTCGATTTTCCCCCTACTGCCTCCCTTCAACGTACATGTTACAGTAGTCCCCTCAGGCCTGGTAGCTTCAATATACATGATCTCATTATATCTGGGCATCTTTCATCTTCGTATCCTTGACTTTTAATGACTACTCTTTGCATAGGCACATTTGCTGAGTCAGCGCCTCACAGGTGGTTTGGTTTGTGGCATATTTTAATGGCTATGAAACTACGGGTTCAGTTATTGGGTTGCAGTGAGTTACATAACACATGTGCAATCCAGTGTACCAACGAGAGGATTTTTCCTGAGACCATGGATGACCCAGAAAACTTCACGACAAACGAACTGCCCCTCACTGTGTGTCCCCCTGGTTAGGATGAACTTAGTTCGAAGGATGAGCCCTTGCGATGAGGTCCATAGGTCTGTGGAGGGCAGGTCTGGAAATCATCCAATTGCAATAAGGGACATTTGTTTCTGTTGCTATTTGGTTTCTTTTATTTTGATTTGGTTTGTTTTCTGTTCTTAGCAATCAGGCCATTTTATGAGCATGTTGGCAAGAGTGGTAATAGTTGTTTTCTCTAGGAAATGTCTAACCTTTCAAACCCAACAAGAAGTTATAGACATTCTATATTCACTTAAATGTGCTCCCAAAGCTCTGTTAGCTATAAGCCTCTCTTTTCCCCCTCACTATCCATATTTACCTTATGTGGAGTCAAGGAAAGGAAAACGAGCCTTCAGTGATAGAAAGATGCAATTCTGGGTCTCCTAACACCACTAGCTGGTCAGGGATCATTTGCAACCAACCATGTCATTGGCCCAGGAGGACAAAAATCAAACAAACGAATTGACCTCTATTTGTTGCATTATTCTTGACACCTTATTTATCTAACGCATATCTTTTCACACTCCAGCACCCATGTCACGTGACAGAGAAGTTCCTGTCTGAGATCAAATGATGCTGGATTCTTCTGAGATTTGTTTTCCTGACACTGTGCATGGTGAGGAGGAGGAAGGCACACTCCCTGCATCCTGTATCCATGTTATCTTTACTCACGCATTAAGTGTTTCTTGAGAATCTACACCAAGGATAAGGATACCGGCAGTGTCTAGAGCTGTAATAAGTCCATAAATCCAATTATAAAAATATCTTAAAAGATGGCATCATTTAAAAAAAGTTTATCCCAAATTAAAGTCAAGTAGGATAAAATAGTTTAATAAAGGAAAAGGTGGTGTTTATTAACATGTCAATAAAAACTAAAAAAAATCCCAAAGACAATTGATTAAGTGCTTTTTTTCACTAAGGGAATGAGAGAAGGGGCCAGTAAGCACACAGATAAATAGAAGTTATTTGTAATTCAATCCTGCTGAAGGAAACTTTTTGTTTATAATTCTCAGGATCAGTGAGCGTGGAAATACAGTATTTGGCACACCAGTGGTGGGCTTATAAATTAATGTAATCTTTTAGAAGACGGCTTGGCAGTATTTCTGAGAGTATTGAATTCAATTTCACAGGTAAGAACTTATTTGACAATTATAGTAAAAGGTGGACACAGAGACTTTCAAATTCAAGGAGGCTCATGGTGACATATGTAGAAGTAAAAATGGAAATAGCCCATAACTCTTTAACAGAGCCTTACAGAACATTACACATAACAGCGCTGTGTGCAAAATAATAAGAGATAAAATGTGATTTCTACAGAGACTAATAAAAGAATAAAGATATATTATTAAATTCAAAAGAAGTTAGGCAAATTAAAATTTGTGATATTTTCTAACAAGATACAGAAGAAACTGTTAACGTTTCATTCCAAACAGTCATGACCGGGCCATCAGTCACCACAGGAGGCATCTACAGGCATCTGCTAATAGGGCTCTCCCTAACAGATTCGCAAGATCCGGGATCTTTGAATATCTGAATACTGAAAATCAGGAAGAATTGAAGATTGGTGCATATTTACAAAGAAATAAGAATGTAAAAGAGTAGTGGGTAGAAATGAGGGAAGGTAGAGAGGTCAACTAGTCCCAGTTTGCCAGGAGCTTCCCCAGTCTTAGCAGAGGACAACCCACATCCCACAGGGCAGGGCGTCCCTCTGAACAGTGGGCCACTGGGCCTGCTTGGAGTGACTTGCAGAGGCTGGGGCATTAACTGTGTGGTGAGACAAGCTGAGCTGTTCTTGTTCCTGCCCTCCCTGCTTCCTCCACCCAAATGTTGGCAATTTTTGAAACCAGAAGTCCTGATGTTCCTCCCATTTCTGTCTTTGGCATAAGGACTTCTACACTTGCTATGCAGGTATGGCTTTTTAAAACAGTATTTCTAAAATTGGCCATTTTCTGGAGTTTGTGACTTGTTGTGCAGGACAAAAGAAACCTGTGAAAGAACTGGGAGAAGAAGAATTTGGAAGTGGCCAGTGGTGGTGTTAGTTTCTATTGGAAGACATAGGATAATTTATTCTTGCTTATTTGTGTGTGTGTGTGTGTGTGTGTGTGTGTTTGTGTGTATGTGCGTGTGTCACATGCATGCTGCATGTGTGTGTCACATGCATGCAGCACCTGCTGAATCCAAAAGAAAGTGCTGGATACCCTGATGCTGGGTTTATAGACAGTTTGTGAAACACTAATGTAGCTGTTGGGACTGAACCCCTGGTCCTTGAGAACAGCAGTCAGTGCTCGTAAGCACTGTGCTGTTTCTCAAGCTCCATTCTTTTTGAGAGAGAAACAGAGAGTAATGCAGAGAGAGAGAGAGACAGACAGAGAGACAGAAATAGAGACAAAGATAGGAACAAAGAGACAGAGACAGAGACAAAAAAGACAGAGATGACAGAGACGGAAAGAGAAAGAGACAGAGACAGAGGGAGAGAAAGAGACACAGAGAGAGAGACAGAGGGAGAGACAGAGACAAAGAGAGAGAGACAGACAGAGAAGGAGATAAAGATAAAGAGTGATGGACAGACAGACAGACAGAGTGTGAGTGTGGATGTGAGCATGCGGTGAAGTGTGGGTGAAGACCAGAGGAGGGTACCATCTCCATCTTTGCTCCATCACTCTCCACCTTATCCCTTTTGAGTCAGGTCTCTCACTGAACCTGGAGCTAAGCTGGCAGCCAGAAATCCCCGTGATAATCCCGGCCCTGTTCCTCACAGTGCCAGACTTACCATGTGTACAAGCACCTGGCTTGCTTTATGTGGCTGGTGCTGGGATCAAAACTCAGGTCCTCACGGATGTACAGCATTTCTTTCATTTATTGAGCTGTCCTTCCATCCATACCCACCCGTAGGTAAGTAGCATGGTATGGATGGGCAAAGGTAAGGTACTACTCAGGAGAAAAAAACAAAATGGATCTCTGAAATTCAGTTTGACTCGAAATGGATGGTCAGTCATTTCGAGAAAAGCATCACCATCCCCAGGAGCTGCCGATTTGGAAGCTGTAATTAATAATGTATGCTCCTAGCATGTTACACATGGCCCTGGATACTCTAGGGGAGCCCCTGACTTACAGTAGAGTTAAATCATTTCCATTTGTAAATGTGCTGTAGTGTACAAAGTTACTTCTCAGCCAATCTATCAAGACCAAAGAAGCTCCTTAGTGATCTTCTAGCTCCCAGTGTCCACAACAACGAGGGACCCCAGCCCTGGGCGCACAGGCTAGCCCACTTTCCTTCCTGAAATGAGGAAAAGTTTCAGACTCCAGCTGAGCATCGGAGACATGGCTGTGAGGGCATGTGTTTTTGATGATGGTCTTGGTATTTATTTCATGTATATGTTCACAGTAACCATTTACAGAAGGAAAATCAAAGCCATTCCAGCTTGCTCATGTTTTCCAAGACTTCATACAGAAAGGAAAATCTCGAGTTATCTTACAAGCCATCTGACCTCTTACCTCCCACATTTTTTTTTTTTTGGTCCATTTAGAAAGTGGTTCTTTCCAGGGACAGATCGGCAGCTCTCTCCAAATCCTATTTCCCCCCAGCTCTCTGGACCACTTAGTTACACCACCAATATTTGCTATGTTTTCATAGATGGATAAAATGTAGTGCATTGAAGAATCCAGTTGTGCTAGACAAAGCAGATTTAAAGAGCAACTAATGTGGTGAGGGTGTGTGAAGGATTTATGATCAGATGAGGGTGAGGGAGGCTTAAACTCATGAAGAATTCAGGACTTGCTATTTCAAGGGACAAAGAGATGCCCAGAAGTTTCTCTAAAAGGTTGGAACGGAGACTTCCAGGCTGAAGAAACACTATGTGTGAACCTGTGGTGAGCTTGGCGCCATCAAACTCTAGGTTGAGAGGGCTCTAAATGGAAGCTCAAGCTAACATGGAGGAGGGGCCTAACCTGGAGGAGGGGCCTAACCTGGAGGAGGGGCCTAACATGCAAATGAACCCAGACAAAGTAGGACAAAGGGAAGATGACTAGGAAAGGACAGTATGCATTCCGTGCCAAGTTTTCTACAGATGGTGCTCACAGGAATACTCTAAGACAGTGTGACCATGTTTGCCACTTCATTCCAGATGAGGAAAAAAAAAAAGGTAATGAAGTCTACATGGGACACACCCACTCTATAAGGTCAGTTATACAGAACATCACAGTTTCTTGGTAAAGGGAAAGGACATTTAAACTTTACCCCAGAGGCCCTTTCAGGTGATATCAGGAGGGACCATCAGAACAGCATTTTGGAGAGACCCTCTCTGGCAGTCCTGTCTGATAGGGAGAACTGAGGACACACACATTTTCCACAGAGAGACAGACACACCCACAAAGACACGTGCAATCACACACACACACACACACACACACACAAAACTCCCTACAGACAAAAACACAGACAAACCAACAGAAACACACAATAGATAGATACAAAGACACATAGACACTCCCCACAGACAGAGACAGACAGACACAATACACATAGACACAAACTCAGACACATATACTCCCCACAGACAGGCAGATACACACAGACCAACAGACACACACACACACACACACACACACACACACACACACACATGACCCAGACAAACACCGCCAACAAACAGAGACAGACAGATACACACACAGGGACACATACACTCCCCACAAATAGATACACAAACCAACACAGACACACCCACAAAGATGCATACAAACACACACACATTCACACACACACACACACACACACACACACACACACAGAGACACTCCCCACAGATAGACACAAAGACAAACCAACACAACCCCTACATAGACAACCCTTACAGATAGAGATAAACAGACAAACAGATAGAGATACAGACAGACACACTTGAAAGGAGACTGATCCCAGAAACAGATCCAAGCTCAATGGGATTAGGTTGGGGGAAGGGGCATGAAAGTAAAATAAAGGGAAACAGGAAGAATGTGGCTGAAGAGGCCTCCTCAGGTGTATGCCAGGCTAACAAGGAGGCCACGGCTTTCCCACAAGGGCAATCACTGCAGATGGCACAGCAGATGAAGTAGTTTTAACTTGCAGGGCAGGGATTACTACAGAGGGCTACACCTCCGTCAGAGGAGCCTCTTGCTTTAAGAGCTTAAACTGATGCCTGAGGTAACAGCTCTCCTGAGTTGCAAATCTCCATGTGGCTATAAATTTCAGTCAAGTCATGTCCTGCAAATTAGATCTAATTAAAGAACTCTGGGAAGAGAGTGGGTAGACTTGTATATGCATTCAGGTAGGAGTTAAACTGCATTGGCTTCTCTGACTTGGAAGTATGGTGGTCACTGTCATCCCTTCTTGAGGTGGGAATCATACTTCTTGTCAAGTTCTTTTGGCACAAAGGAATGTGGTACTCTGAGTTTTTAAAACAGGGGTAACCTTGTTGCAAACTAGTAAAAAGAAAAAAAAAAGACTAGAGAAAAATTTTGAGAAAGCTAAGAGGCAGGGAGAGGGATGTTACAAAGAAAATTTCTCAGCTTAATCTTTCCTCAGAGCAATGAGGAATCTGTATCCTGGTAGGTACGTGAGTTTGCATCAGAAGGTCAAGGTTCCGAGATGGCAAGCAAACACTGTTATCATAAAGATACGGGGACAGACAGGGAACTGGAAGAAACGTGACATTCCTCCTGTGGTTGTTAGAAAAGGTTAAGACACACTTCACCCTGGGTCGTGGGATTAGTCTTTGAAGTTTCGAAGTCCGGCTAGCGACAGGAGATTGTTCTAGTGACGGTACTGCATACATGCATGCATGCATGCGTGTGCCACTTATAAAATTAAGAAGCATTTTAATATTAAGTGTAAGAAACTATAAACTTAAGTAGTGAGAGGAAAGAGGACAGTTTCAGTATTTATAGGGGAGAAGAGAATGTAGCTGGTAGACTAAAAGACAGCTTACTTGGTACTTGTTCTAGTTCATCTCCTTGGCTGAACTATGCTGAACACTAGGTAGTGGGGGAGGCTATTGAACTTGTGACCCCCCTGCCTCCACAGTGCTGGATTCCAGTGCGTGCCATTGTGTGGAGTTTATATGGTACCGGAGATCAAAGCACACATTCTATCAACTGACCTTAGGCCCAGTTTTAAACTCCTAAGGAAACATTCACATTTGCTATCTGAAGCTTTACAACTAGGTGTGTGTGTTTGTCTCCAAAACAAACACTTTTCAGAGGGTTATCTATGCCACTGTCAAATCTTTCAGTGCTTTTCCCTATATTCGACCTCCTTCTTCAAATTGGTTGTTAGTTCTCAGGCTGTCCATCACTAAAACTATCTTTAAATGCAGTGAGAACATGCGTGTTTTACTAATCAGGCCCAGGTATCCTAATTTTTTCCCCTAAGTTTATGTACAAACTGAAGTCTGTGGACAAATACAGTGTTCTCCTTAGTGCCTTGTAGGCTGTGTGGACGTTCCTGAGAGGCCTTTCCTGGTTAAGGGGCACAGATGAGCGGGGCGCAATGGGGTGGGTTGGGGTGTGGCTGATTGGATTGGGGTGGGACTAGATTGTCATTCCTTCCCTTAAAGCAGTTTTGCTAAGACTAATACTGACTTGAACCTGGTTTTTAAAGAATGCATCTTTCTGTAATGTAGGCTGTTGAAAATCCCACATGCTCGCCCATCCTGAGGTGGTGGATGCTGTGCGGAAGAGATGGCTTCGACAGCAATAGACACTAAATATTTGAAGGCAGATCTATGTGCCACTCATTGTGGTGGATTTTAGAGCATTTTAGTTTACTACCCAAGAGTCTTGAAAGGCGATAGGGTCTGAAGTTGCTTCTGTCTCCAGAGGCTCCTTCACTAGACCATACAATGTGGTTAGTGTCTGTCTCTTCTCCCCGATTCACCTATCCCCCAGACTGGAGACATTCTATTCCAACTAAGCCCCAATCTGCTGTCACTGTAGAGCCAAGGGTCCAGGTGAGGGAATGAATAAATGAAATTAGACTGACAACGGCTGCAGGGAAAGAGAAAGAGATAAGAGATAAGGAAAATTACCATGGTGACTTTGCAGGAATCACTACAGTGAAGACGTCTTGTGTAGAATGAGCCCAAGGTCAGTTTTCTGGACCAAAGCTCTCAGAGCTTTTCCCTGAAATTCTTGGTGGGGGGGGGAACTAGATGGATTTTTTCCTCACCAAAAATGAGAATTAATAAATAGTCACAACCTAAACGCTGAGCTGTTGGGAGCCTGGGAGGGAATATAGGGCATTGGACAATTGTTATAATGCTTAGGTTCACAGTAGAGAGGCAGAATTACTTTGTTCTCCTTTCTTTCCATCCCCCTTGACTAGTACCCCTCCCCCATGCTTCCTTTAGTTCCCTCTCTTCAATAGCTTCATGAATGCTCAGTGACACTTCACCTACATTCATGTACAAGCTCCAGTCGCTGTGGCTGGCTTTTCCACTATGGGTCTGACTTGAATGTAACTAAAATGAAATGTCACCATGAATAAATCAACCCAGGCATCAAGTGGATGTGTCGCATGGGCAGAGAAGTTGATTAAGCAGAGGGATGAAGAGGCTATCAAAGTTAGCCTGACCCAGCCTGGACTCCAGCAGCATCCTTTACTGTGAACATTTTTGGGTGAGTTAATTAAGGTAAACCACATGCCTTCCTGTTAAGACAGGACCAACATGATCTCCAAGCTTGATGATAAAGATTAAATAACAATATGCATATATGAAAGCTTAGACAGTGCTTGGGCCCTAGCAAGTACTCCATAAATATTGCAATTAGCATAGTGTTGGGCAACCTAACTTCTTCAACTGCTCACATCATTGCAAAGTGGTAAAGCAAAGAACATTCCAACATTCTACCTAATTCAACAGGTACAATAATTTAATTTTGTGTCCTTCCAGGTTGTTTGTATCTCATTTAAATCACATTTATGGCCCCAGTTGACTAGACCTAGGTCTTGGGATCGATAATGAATTGGCAGACTCTGGCCTGCTATGGAGTCCAAGGGAGTGACCCCCACTGGGGTGGTATCTAGTCCCTGCTTGTCCTGATTTGCAGACTCATGGTGTCAAAGCAGACTGTGGCAAAGGCAGCTCAATTTCACATCCGCATCTTCACTTAATCCACTTATAGATGCTTTAAAGATCAACAACACAGGTCAGTGAACTGTCCTAGGGACTTTCTCTATGGCTTACAAAAGAGAACGATGTTGAGGTGTGTTCTGTTGCTACATTTTGTAGCTAAATTCTATACTGAAATGTCTAGACTTCCCCTGCTTAATGTACAAACCTTGTTCTTTGGTTTAAAACTATTAGTTAAATAAAATTGGCTACAACCAATTACTAGAGGTATTAGAGGCCTGGTTGGGGGAGAGTGAAAGAAGAGGAGGAAGGAGAATGAGGAGAGAGATGAAGCTTCCATGAGGGGAGGTGAACCATGAGTACACGGCCAGGATAAACAGCAAGTATCTGGGGTACACTGCTGGGGAGGTAGCCAGGCCAGGAGCTAGGAGGGAGTAGATTAGGGGTTACCCTCCCGCCCCCCAGTAATTGTCAAAGCCAATAGAATAACCATAGTCTGAGTCTCATTTATTTGTAAGCTAGTTGGGGATAAGCTTAAATTGGTTGAACACATTTCCCATCTTTATTAGTCTAATTTTCCACTATAAATCAGAATAAACATTTTACTCTTCTACCTTAACTAAGGCAGCCTGTATGTTGAAAAGTAAGTGTGACACAGGTCAGGAGACAGCCTGGCCACCAACTTCCATGAGAACTAAGACAAGCTCCCAGCTCACTTTCCTTGCCCCCAAGGGGGGTCCTGCACTGCTTAGCAGTCAGAACCTTCCCAGTCCTCACAGCCTATTATCTGATATTGGGGGACTTCTCCATACATGTTTTAAGGCTACAAATGCTATGTTCAGAGGAGATACAATGAGATGGCAAGTAATGGGTATCAATGACTCCAGCAATCCTAGAGCACATAACAATGAGTGCTACTCTGTAGATTGTATAGTAAGAGAGAAAACAGGAAAGCGGGGTTCTTGAACTTTAATCTTCGTATTTCATATATTTAAATTATCTTCATAGCATAGGTCATAGACAGGTTGCATAGAAGAGGGGTTTGTATATGCTAGCAATGAGTTGTTGAGAGCTGACAAAGTGCACAGGGTGTACATGGATGTACCATGCAATTCTACACAGTTTGGTTTTGCAATAGCTTATATTTGGCAGCTTGACAATAAACATATGGGAATAAAATAGCATGAATAGCAAAAAATCACTTACAAATTACATGGACTTCATATGCCAGCCTGGTTAAGATGACCCTCCTGGCCTTGTGTCTTAAATGGCTTACACGTTCAACTCAAATCTCTGCATTTCCTTCTTACAGTCCCTCCTTCTTATAGTCCCTCCTTCTTATAGTCCCTCCTTCTTATAGTCCCTCCTTCTTATAGTCCCTCCTTCTTATAGTCCCTCCTTCTCATAGTCCCTCCTTCTTATAGTCCCTCCTTCTCATAGTCCCTCCTTTAACCGTTTAAAGCACCCTCACTCAGAAGTACTTTCAGTTCTTGTTGTTTTATGGATAGCTTTGGTCTCTCAAAGAGATGTTAAGGACTTTTGTTGATAGTGGTGGAGGTCGTTGTGTGTGTGTGTGTGTGTGTGTGTGTGTGTGTGTGTGTGTGTGTGTTTGAGGAAGGGCCTCTTATGTAGTAGATCAGGTTGCTACCAAATACACTATGTAACCCTGGCAGGCCTCAAATTTATCACAATGGTTCTGCCTCGATCTCCAAGTTGTTGTGTGTGATCACTATCATACCTGAAGGATATTATCAAGAATAACATATCACTCTTAGTACAGAATATCTCCTTAATGATAACTTAGAAAATGTAAAATGTGTAATATATATATATATATATATATTTTTTTTCCCTTTGACAAGAAAGCAAAGAAGACAACGGGCAATCATAGTGCATGGCTTTTTCTGTGCAAAGATGTATCTGAATTCTTTGTGTGTGTCAGGCACTCTCCATCTACCTGAATTGGTCCCAGTAATAATGCAGTAGCGCCCCATCCCCCTTCACAGTCATAGAAGTGAGGCTCACACAGGTCCAGTGGTTTTCCGGAATGTTTTGGATGACTACGTTTGAGCAAGGTATAGGAGGATGCCTGGGCTTGCTTGTTCCAAGCTTTTCCTACCCTTCCGTAATCTCTCTTACCCCTCCCTGGAATATTGTGTGCATGTAGGAGGACATGTCAACTACTTCTTATGCCTGGGGCTTAGATATTAAGAGAAAACTTAATATCTTAATAAAACTTGTGAGATTTATTTAACAACCTGAAATTTTATATACTAAAACTTTATATCTCTATATATCTGTATAAAAATGTAAAGATATCAAATTCCAATGGGTGAATTAAAAATGTAATTTTACTTGTGTCTTCATTGGTTATAATCCATTCTGGAGATATAAGGAATCCAATGAATTAAGCAGAAAAACAAAACAACAAACAAACCACAACAACAACAGAGATGCAAAGGGTACTCAGGACTACATTCCCTCTGTGACTTCATTGCCATTACAGATATTCTGTATCTCATATTATCAAGCCTCAGTTGAAAACAGATTATTTTCTTTGGCATAATTCTACATTCAGAAAATATACATAATGTCTAGTAGATATAAGTACACAGACATAAGAAATAGAATACATGGGTTTAAAAATCAATGTAATAAGTTAATAACTCCAGTTCTTATTTTTGTTAAACTGGAATAAATAAACACAACTGGAAGCAACTTCTTTGTTTCCCCCCAACAGATATATTACAAAATATTGCCTTAGTAATGTTTAAATTAAACTCAAAATATATACTTTGTCTTTACATGCATAAAATATGTTTATGCAATATTCAAGAAGTCACTATCAACTGATTATCTCTGGGACATGTTTTAAAATTGGAAACTTGAAAGTCCATTATCTGTTTTAAAGTTTTCAATTGCAGAAAAGCTGTAGGCAGGGGTGGTAATTCCTCCAGGCCTCATAGGATGGAACAAGGCACTTCTCCAGGAGCTGAAGAGAGCCATTTCTTTAAGTCCCTAAACAAGCTGTTTCCTCAGAAGTGTATGAAGGTCTGACTCACTGTCTTCCACACCAAATCTCTTAGTCTGGTACAAATCATTTCAAAGGTTTCCATACTTTTATTTTCAAATTGGATTTGAAACTTCTCCTTGCTGTGATTCTGCGGCGAGGAGAGAAGTAGAGGAGCAAGACTGATCATATAATTGGGTAAGGCTTCCCACAGAGGAGCAGCAGACAACAAATTGCCCTGTGCTTGATTTTCGGAGTTAAAAGTTTACCTTAATAAAGTAAACAGAGGTACTGGAAAGCGTGTATTCAACCTAGATTTATGCTCCCCTCAGACCTCTTTCAGATTTGTGACCTATAGAACAAAAGTTAAGAGCAAGTATCTGCAACTTCTGCAGTACATCTCCTTACAATAAAAAAATGATCACGAATGTTCTCCCCACTCTCCCCCCATTTATGGTAGGAGACAAAAACATATTTGAAGTACAAAAATAAAATGAAAAGTTGAAAAGAAGTACTTTAAGAGGGGTTGGAAGATGCTCAGTGGGAAAAGGCTTGCCCATGCAGCAGACGTGAGGCCCTGAGTCTTGACCTTTAACACCTGTGGGCAAGGCTGCTATGGCGGCTTCTTTCTGTAGCCTGGATATTGGTGTATTGATGTAGCAGACCTGTGTTGATCCAAGGGGCTTGCTGGCCTGCCAGACTAGCGGAAACCCTGCGCTTTCATGTCAGTGAGAAACCCTTTCTCAAAAAGTCAAGTGGGCAACGATAAAGGAAGATATTAGAAGCTGAGCCCTGGGCCTCTCTACATGCGCGTTCGCAGGGGAGAGCTCAGCCTGTCTGTACCCACGTTCACACACATATACATATGATATACATTAAATCATATATATGTATATATGTGCAGGTATATAAAGCAGTACGTATCAGCGGTTTTTTTTTTCTTCTTAAGTCAGAGGAGACCAAACAAAATAAAATAAAGCGAGAATGTCAAACGAATTTTATGTCTAAGGCATCATTATCCCTAAAATGGATCTGGCTGAGACACGCCAGTAAGAGGCGGTGCCTTGAACTTTTCACTGAGTTGGCAACAGGAGTGACTGAATTGGCCAACCTGGAAACATGGTGTGACTGACAAGCTCACCTTGAATTTGACCCTGAAAATAAGTTTGACACCATTTAAATTTCTACCCTTCATTGTATCTTTCTCTGAAAATGATATTTAGAGTTTTCAGGGGGCCTGATTAGCTCCCACAACTCTTAAACTGGATATACAAATATATAGCGTAGAGAGGTGAACTATAGTAATTGAATATCTTGTTTCCATTTATTTACTTATTTATTGTGAGAGAGAGACACACAAGCACAGAGAAACAGAGACATACACATACAGAGAAACAGAGGGAGAGACACAGAGAGACACACACAGAGAGACACACACAGAGAAGACAGAGAGAAGGTCAGACAACAGCTCTCACGGGTTGGTCCCCTCCTTGCTCCGTGTGGGTTCTGGGACTGAGGTTAGGTAACAAGCATCTGACTTTCTCAGTCATCTCAACTCTGACAACTGTGCTTTAAATTCGAGTTCATTTGCTAAAGCCTTTGTTTCTAATAATTCCAGAGAACTGTGAGAATTGATTAGGTTTTTGTTGAGATAAAGTTCTACCAGCTGGGTAGCTTACTCTCCCAGACTGACCAGCATGGCGTTTAACTGTGAGGTTTTTATCCTGAACCTAGAGGCTACTTGTTTCATTTCTAGCTGAGTGATGTTTTTTCAGTGGGAGAACGAGTTGATGGGTAAGCCTGACATCTTTATTTTGTGACCCTCCCTCCAAACTCCTCAAATCTCAGACTTTGGTCTTGATGGGATGTTGGTGACTCTGTTTTACTTGTAGTAGAGGAGAAAAATCACACTTGGGTAGGAGAAAAGACAGATCCATAAAGGTCTCCTCTCTTAACTTTTGGACTCTGAAGATTTTGACTACAACTCCTAAACTTCACCTCGGCCCTCAATTTCTTGTCTTCCCTGGGCTTTTCTTCTTGAATTTCCTTGACAGACAGTAGACCCTTACTTCACACAGTAGGAGAAAGTGCAACAGTATAGCAGATAGAGAGCATTGCTTAGGACCAGCATGGTGAGCCCCTGAGACAAGTTATTTGTTATTGTGGTAACTGGATAATGTTTATATTTTACACATACCCTGTTCCTCCTAAAATAAGCCTTTTATCAGTGGGAACTTTTAAAGAGGAACTTCCTAAATAACAGTTAATTCCAGACACCTACTACTATAAAGATTAAGGTATATTTGGAAAGAAACATTTACCAAACCACATATATACATGTATGGTCATACATGAATATATACATATATGCAAGCCAGATGCATACAAGTATGCATATCATATGCATATAAATACATACATACATACATACATACATACATACATACATACATACCCATACAGGTACATATTTGGTTTGCATATGTACATATTATGTGTATATATACTCATACATGTATGTGCTTGGTTTACATATATGTATTGTGTATGTATGTATATATGTATGTATGAGATTTTTATCTTGAACCCAGTGGCCACTTGCCTCATTTGATTTTTTTTTCAATAGAGGAATAAATTGGTATTCAAGCCTGAAGTCTTTATTTTGTTATCTTCAACCAGCCCCCGCCCATATGACGCCCATGAGCCCACAAATTGTCTGCTTTAGGGTCAGATATTTATACCTGGTCTACTTCGCTGAACAAAGTCCTTGTGCTACAATGATAACTTCAAGCAAGCACTATCCCTGTCCTTAGCACCCGTGATTAGGGGTACATGAATAAAGTAGTAATAGTACCAAATATAATACTCCCAACAGGACTATATCCTACTAAGAGAAACTTAAGAATGACCAAGAAAAAACTCAGTATTCCCATTCTCCAGGAAGCTCTTGGAAAAATACATACTTAAGCATAGCATAATAGAGATTCTAAAAAAAATTCCAGAAACATGTTGGGATATGCATGCACGCACACACACATACACATGTGTAAAAGTAATATGTTTGGGTGTTTGTATGTGTATTATTTTAGTCTGAAGACTTTGAAAGTAATGTTCAAATATAAATATATGTCTATATGTACGTACATAAATATGTAAACATGCACATTAGATGCATACACATAAATACCCATACATGTATGTATTTGGCTTTTGTGTGTGTGTGTGCACGCACAATAATAATAATAATATATACTTATACATGCTTTTAAAGCTGGGGGGGTCAGTCCTTACAAATGCTAGGCAAGTACCCTTACACGGAGCTAAATCCCAAACTCTTAATTTTTTGAGACAGGATCCCACTACATAGCTTTGGCCAACCTTGAACTCTCGATCTTTACACCTCAGCCTTCAGATTTCTGGAGTTCCAGACATGCACCGGCCCACCCAGCTATACACGCTAACATTTTGAAGAATTGGTTTTATATTAAATGGCAAAAAATATTTTCATTACTCTAAAACCACTCTGTGTGGTTCAAATCACATTTCCATAGACGGGTAACTACTGCTCGAAGGAAAATGGACCACGGCTCAGCGTGGAGCCCTGCTGTGCTTGTACTCAGTTTGGGCCCCAATGTGTGTATGACCAGCTGATATCAGGCCTCTTTCATGGATGCGGTAGTGACTGCTTGGTGGTCATTAATCCAGCAGAGTGGGTGCTGTAAGTCATGGTGTGATTTATACACATCCCCTCTCAGTATTATTTTCTCTTAGACTGATGTGCACCCTTAGGTGTATAAGGCAGGAAAGCAAGCAGGGCAGACCCAGATGGGCAAGAACAGTGAACTCTGTCCTTGAGCAAAGAAGCCAGTTGCAAACATCAGTTGGATCACTAGGAAGATAGTTCTTTTGAATTAAAGGCTTCTTTAGAACTCCTAAGCCCTTCCATGATGTTAGGATCTTTTTTTTTTTTTTAAGGACCAGGTTCCTTCAGGTGCTATCTCACTTGGACTTTAATTTGTCTTAACATTCCTCCAAGAGCTATTACAGCACACCACATCACTGTGTCCCGTTTAACTCTCAAACCACAGAAAAGCTGGCTACAGCTTCAAACAACACTATTAAAAATACCACAAGGAAACCTTGGTGCAGGAATTCCAGGCACAAGCAACTGCCTAGGGACAAATAGAGGTTGTAAAGCATTTGACCAGCGCTGGACTGGGGTTTAGGAAAATTTCAGAGTTTGAAAAGATAGTCCTCACGGTCTGCATGTTGGTTCCTAGGGCTGGTCCCTTGTGGTCACACAGGTTAGTTGACAGATGGGAGTAAACACTGGCTTTCTCCTTCCACCCAGCCCCTCCCCCCTCTCTTAATAACAGATTTGGAACTAAGACTCATTACAACTTGGAGTAGCTTGGCAAAGTTGTAGTATCATACTGCTGGCCCTTGCAAGTGAGCATTAGATTCACAATAGAGATGTAAGTTTAAATCAGTGTGTATTTGTGTTTGTGTGTGTGTGTGTGTGTGTGTGTGTCTGTGTGTGTGCATTCCAACATGCTTCTGAAATTTTCTCAGAATCTCCATGATGCTATGTATAAGTATGTATTTTTCCAAGAGATTTCTGGAACATGGGAATGCACATGATCATTCATAAGTTTCTCTTAGTAGGTTATACTGAGGTTGGGAATATTATATTCAATACTATTACTACTTTATTCATATGTCTTTCCATTGATCTACTCGTCATCATGGGGACTAAGGACAGGGATAGTACTTGCTTGAGGTCACCATCGTATCCCAAGAACTTTGTGAGGTGCCTGACACATGAAGAACTCTCAAGAATTTTATTTTGTTTAAAAAATATTTTCTGGTTGTTAAGTAGATTGGGCATAAATCTCTAACCCCTAAGTAGGCAATTTGTGAGCTCATGGGTAGTCAGCGAACCTGCATCATACCACAGCAATGGATAATTACCTAATTATACTTATTAATGTATAGGTTTGAAGTGCAACTATAAATGGGAAATTATAAGGAAAATAATGTCAAGAATTACAAAATCATCATCATTGTTATCACCATCATCATATACAAATAGGTCGAAGTAAAATTTCAGTTAGAGGAGTTTTAGTGAGCCATCAACCAACTGGGTCAATGGGAGAGCAGATGGTATAGGCATAGGACCCATTTCCAGAGAGAGGAAAGTGTTCATGTAGCAAACAAGCAGAAGATGGAGGTCTAAGAGTGATGCTGGATTCTTTGCAAGCACAAGATGAAGTTCCGTGTCTCTTAAGTTCTCAAGATACTGCAAGACTTTACATCGTGGTCCCCCAGCAGCCATGAAGATCGGCATCATTTGGCTTTAGTTATTTCCAGCAATCAGGATGATTAAGTTAGGATGCTACCACATGCTAATGAGGGACTTCTGTGATTTACCTCACAAGGACAAGATGCTCAGTTGTTGCCAGTAGCAGAGAATCTGGAATCTTGTCTTTGGAGCCCTTGGGGTATTTCCAGGAAAAGCCATGGTGCAGATTTGATTCAGGGAGATGGCACTATATTGTCCTATGCTGGCCAGTTCAAAATATGGTCACTTGAGCTAAATGTGACTTTGTCCAAAGTACTACATCACAGGGCGCTCTATGACATTTACCACAAACAAATTGTACATCAGGCTCGCATCAGGTTTAACTCTCACAGACCTGCATTTGCTTTTATCTGCTCCCTACAGCTTACTTACTAGTCAGAAAGAAAGCGGGTGGGGGCAGACTGAGAGATGCCTTTCACTGGAGACCATCTGAAGCTCAACAATAGCCTAATTTGTGAGTTATTTGTTAGGAATCAAATCCATTTTTATGATTACAGTGGATTTTTTTTTGTATGGGAGCGGAATGACCCAATCTATTCTAATTTATATGTGGCCTCTCTGGTGATGAAAGCTGGCTATTTCTAACTGTGGTGAGGAGATGGTAGGGAAGTAGAGATGAAGACTGACACATGAGTCAGAGGCTGGACCTGGGAGAAGCTGTAGTGAGATATGAAGAGCTGAGAGGGGAATAGATGACATTTTCTTAACTCTCACCCATTGACCATGATGCTTTGAGCAGGCAGAAAACTATGGTAGGAATGTATGCAAAACCATTCACTTCAGGACCACAAAAGAAGTGGAAAGAAAGAGAAGAGGTTAAAGCTCTGTGAAACCTTTCAGGATATGCCCCCAATTCCTCAAAGACCTTCCACAGCCCCTCCCTAACTCCTCAAAGTTCACCATTTGCCAAAAGTATCACCTGCCAGAGGGAAACAATGGCCTTAAACATAGGTAGGCTCTCTGGAGGAAGTTGACTATCCAAACTATTGCAATGGGATCGTTCAGAGGGCTGAGGATAAATAGCATGGCGAAAGGTAAGGCAATAAAAGAATAAAATCAAAGAATAAAAGGATGGAGAGTGTAGAGGAAGAACTGAAGGGGTGGATAAAAAGAATTAAAGGATAAACAAAACAGGGCATGGAGAGCACAGGAAATAGAGTCAAGGTTATTCAAAAGACACCACATCACCCGTTATGCTCAAGTAATGGGACCTGAAATGTTCCTCTTGGAATTGAAATCCTGGAGCCACAATGTGATCGATCCAGGTGATCCAATCTGACCTACATTTGCAATCAGTCAACCCAAGCGGCTGGGCAATCCCCTGAGGGCTTTTCTTAATCACATTCTTTAGAGGCGAAAGACCCACCCTAAATCCGGGCCACACTTCCTGGCAGCTGCACAGAAGGACATGGAAGAAGGAAACTGCTTTTTGCCCGCTTGCCTCCCACTCTTGCTGGCAAGTTCATCTGTCTTGTTGCTGATGCATCTCCTCACCTGTATTAGACGAGCAGCTTTCCAGGAGCCCTCCAGGACTCCAGAGCCAAACGGGGCCTGCTGAGACATCCAGCCTTCTAGACTGAATGAACTCCTAGGTTCTCAGACTGGTGCATCAGGGAAGAGCTATTAGAGTACCTGGACCACAGCCTATAAGCCAGTCTAGTAAATTCTCTTTTAATATACATATTCAACATATCAGTTCTATGGCTCTTGACCAATCCAGCTAATATACTCAAGTTTACAGAATAACCATTGTGGGAATTTGCCTTAAATTTCTCTGAGCCTAATGATTTTTTCCTTCTTATACAATGGAGATAATAAGTTTGCCTATCTCCTAAGCTTGCTTTGAGACTAGAAGATAGACTCACGTGGGTCTGATTTTAGTATGCTGCTTGCAGAGTTACTATTTGTAGGTAGACAGGTAAGGACAGAGTGACAAAAGACAGGGACATGTAAAAGAGGAGAGAGTGAAAAAACAAAAAAGAAATGAATTTCTCTTTTGATATTAGTCCTTTTCTTTTCCCTTCACTACAATCCGGGCCTGTGCTCTATCCTAACGACACTTGGGAATATATACGTATATATCTGGAATATACATTTCAAAATCTGTTCTTATTAACTTCATTTGTAATGGTTTGCAGATGACATGTTTACATTTCCTTAGAGTTGAACTTATTCCCTAGAAATGAGTAAGATCAAGGCCCCAGAAAGTTGAGCCAGTCATTCCTAAAACCATCTGTTTATTTCCCTTCCTTTTTACTGCATTGAGTAGCTGTTTGATGGAATTAACTCAATTGACTGGATATTTTGAAATGTATTAACCCAGCTGTAGGGAGTGAGGAAAATAGAGCCCTTAGTGTTCTTGGTGTCGTTTCTTTCCAAGTCCCCCCCCCCCACAACACAAACCACTTCCTTTTACTTGAAAGAATTCTGCTTTTCTCATTAGTCTCACAGTCTAGGGTTCGGTGTTGACTACTGAGGCGGCTCTTGGTCCAAGACCATGAAACGACGCAACAGAACCGGCCCACCACATGAAAGGGAGGCATGATTGGGACCAGCTTCTTGGCTATGGGAAGAGGAAGAAGAGTGGAGGGAGGGAAGCTAAGGAGGAAGGTGTAGAGAGTCATTGGGGGTCTATTCCTTCATGGGGAAGAGGATGGAGAAATACAGCCACAAAACCAGAAAGTGGATAGGACAAACAACAACAATAAAGAACCCAAACAACAACAACAACAACAACAACAACAACAACAACAAAACAAGTCTACTTGACTTCCTCATCCCAGCAGCACTCTGGGCACCTGGCAGGGGTCTGCACACTCGTCGTGCACCTGTTACAGCCAGACATGCTTGCCCAGTGTTTCCATAAAGCTGAATAAATAGTGTGCTCATCCACCGGGCAGGAGTTGTTGTAGGGAAAGGCCAACTTTTAGTGACCACCCTAAGGCTGGTATCCTTTTTAGGTCCATGTGAGTTCTTTAATATTATCAGTGAAACAAATATAGAATGGTACTGGCTCTCATATTCTCCTCACTCTGAGTCTTCGGGCTGACCGTATGGAGAGGACTACCTGTCTTTGCTTCTCTCAGTTCATTTGTGTCTGTCAAAGGGGCAAAGTGCACTCCCACTCCAGTTTCCTTGCAGGATAGGAGGTGAATATTCTATGGTGCTGGCTTCTAGATGTTTTGTTTTTCCATGTTTTGAATCATTCCAAGGACGCCTGTGAAGACTATTAGGAGACCTGTAGACCCATTTACTTCCAGCCTACTGAAAACTTCAAGGTTAGACACGATGTTGCTTCAGCAACCTATGATAAAGACAAAGAACTGACGTCCTTGGTATGGGGCTTTTAAGAGTCCGGACCTATAACAATCCAGTATGGGGTATTTTCATTAGTGTGATGTTGGATTTGGGTTGGTTACCAAGGCTGCCAAGCACCCAAATGCAGAGAACTGGCAGGCTCAGCCTGGTTAGCGGGGCAGAATTTGCATTGCCCCTCATCTCTAGGTGCAATGCCATAAACCAGACAATTCTATGGAATGTGGGTTCTAGTTGAGGGGATATGAAGAAGTGAGTGAGAAGACGGATTAGGAGAAACAGCGAGTGGGTGGAGAAGTCGTCTGGTACTCAAGAGTGAGATAGGAACCAGAGAGGACGCATCTGACTGGGCAGGGGCCTTATACATCACACTCTACTGAGGAGGTGAGAGGCTGAGGCTGATTGCAAACTGCTCCTGTCAGATTCAAGCATGGGAACCATGAGCCTTCATCAAGTCAGTCTATTATTTTTATTCTCTTTAAGCAGGAGCATAGTATTTTCAGAGTAAGTTTTCAAGGATGAAGATTTAGCTTCAGCCCAGAAAACAACAAGAAGAGGTGGCCCAGCATTTCAGGATATGTTTCTTGTCATGAGAAATAAACTTTCATGGTATAATGTATATTGTATACTTATAAAACTGTTGTCCTTGATGCCTTAGGTGTGGCTCTGAACATTACTGGTTTTTTCTTTTTTTTCAACTTTGTATCTTTCAGAAAGATAAAATGTTAGGGACAACTGTTTGGAAAATATTACCCCAGGTGCAATTCTGCAAAGACGTGAAGGGTAACGTAGCTAGAGGAACAGCTGTGTGTTACAGAGGAAAACCGATCTGAGAAATACTTAGAAAAAACTATATCGATTTGATCACACACACACACACACACACACACACACACACACACACACACACGTTCTGTGTTTAAATCTGGCATAAAAATACTGCATTATATGAGGCAGGATAAAAAAAAAAGCCACATTAGCAAGAAGGACATGGGTTCAGTTTGTATCTAAGATGCAGGTCTTTTGCATGAATAATCTGAAAATCACCTGAATATATAGAGAGAATTAGGAAGGTTGCCCTCATGGCAGCGTGAATTAGGGAAATTGCCTTCATAGTAGTGTGCAATGCAACTATTGAAGGGAACGCAACCTTTGAAAATGCAGGAGTTTCCTTGTTAGGAGAGGTGAGGAACTCCATCCATGTAGGGTGGTGACGTGCCTTCAGAGAAGCTAGAAGACTGTGAGATCTGGGATAAAAAGCACCCCCAAAGCCTGTTGAATAAGGATTTATTGAGAAATGAGTAAAGAGCTCAAGAGGAAGGGCCAGCAGCTGTGGCAAACAGAAGCTCACTGCAACTGCCATTGGAGTGGAGGTGTACCTGAAAGGCCGGTCGTGAATGGAAGGCGAGATGAGTTATAACAACTGATCTGCGTTTGTGTGGGGGTGGGGCGCGACGACAAGAAGGGTCAGCAAACAGTCTGTGAGTGCCTTTGCTCTTGGTTCATTCTGTACTGAATTTAAGACTGAGCTGTGGGGTTAGAGAAGCACAAGGACTCAGGAGGAACTCGAAGATACAGGGAAGACAGGTCAGGGAGGGCTGGGAAAAATGGGGGGACAGACAGGCAAAGATGCAGATGGAGGGGTGAGTAGGACCAGCAGGGAGAAGAGATTGGAAGGAGGATAGGACCACTGCGGGAGTCAGTAAAAGGATGCAGATGATGAACGAGGAAGTTCATGGCTTGGTAATGCTCTTCACAGAGCCACAGCTGAGGCCATTGCTGAGGGGTGATGAGTAGCCACTGGGTTGAGAGGCTTCCAAGGAGGAAGGCCTAGAACCGACACTAAGGGAGAAGGAAAGAAGCAGACCGTAGGCCAAACGTCAAGTGTCACAGTCACCTGATACTGTGAAAAGTCTTTATTTTTCTTTGGCCCTAGGAAATCATATAACAAGTTGATGGAAAGGGTGGATTGTCAGCCCCAAAGAGGACTGGAGTTTTCCAAGACAGGTAAGAATAAGATGATGAGCAACTTGAGAGAGACTGCGTGGTAAGGAGAGGTTAGATAAAGGTTTGTTGTCTTAAAGGAAACCGAAGTCCTTGAATTAGGGGATTGCGAGGAAAGTACACTACCAAGATGCCTTTGCAGTCAGGTTGTAACATTATGGGGGACTTCCAGGAAGTGTCCTCCAGAAGGAAGGAAGTGTTGTTATTTCTCACTTCCTACACCTTGTTGTTCACCATTTAGATGTGAAGGCGTAGACTCAGGCAGCCATCATAGACCACAAGGACAGAACCCATAATCTAGTGATGAGGGAGTATCTGGAAGATGCGTCAGTCTTTGACTTTCCACTCTGGGTACTTTTCACATAGAAAAAAACCCAATCTGTCTTTATCAATCTGTAGCCCAGTATGACTTAAAACTTACTCTCTAGCCCAGATCAGTTTCAAATTCATGCCAATTCTGCCTCTGCCTCTGTAGGATTACAGGGTAAGCCATGAGACCAGATTGTACATAATTTCTTAGCCTATTTTATTGTATATATTTAAGATATACAACTTACTGTGATTTCTTTTTTGTGTTTGCTCACCACCCCAACCTCTACGGTGCTAGGAACCAACCCAAAACCTCACACAAGCATGCTTTCATTGAATTGTACCCACAACCTAACAAGTTGATGTTTTGATATAAATACTAAGAATTTCAGATGTGTTTTATTCTTGCTTTAACCAAAGTGCAGCTAAAATAGCACACCAAAAATATTGGATCACTTATAGGGTCTTCTTAGACGATAACGTCAGCCTTCTACAATGTCATAACTAAGCAGGGAACATATTCTATAGCATACACAAAAACCTTTGATCTTTGTAGAATACAGACTGCCTTTCATTGGAGTGGAAAAGAAACAAAAATCAATCTTGGATTTCGTCATTAATTTTTTTTAAATAACAAAGCAAAATAGAGCCACATGTACTTAACATTTTATTTCAGCTTTTTCAAAATATGCAGTAAAACTAATGTCCACATTCACCCCCCCCCCAGGATGATATGATTTTCCCCTAAGGGTTTAGAAGTTCTATGGTTCAGCATAAAATGGTTAAACACTAAACCTAGTAAATGACTTGTGTAACTTTGTTTTCAGCGGGGACTAAACAGCTGTAGTTTTCAAGGTCAGCTGAGTCATCTGTCAGGGTCACATGTGTTTCACACATCGAGTAACGTATATGGGTTCAATTCTACCCCAGATCATATGGAAAAAGACATTTGCGAGCAAGTGATCTTGAGCCATGTTTCCAAACAGCTGCTGTGGTTGCCCAGATGAGAGTCATCATGGTGAACCGCTTGAGCTTAGGACTAGGTTTCCAATCACTCAGACAGAATATTCATTTCAAATCACAACTTCAGCATGCCAACAGGAACAGTTCCTCCTCGTAATGACACGCCGTAAGCATTCATGAAAAATAGTTAAGGAATATAATTGCTCTTGCTTGTTTACTGGGAGTGAGAAGGACATGTAGTGGTGGATAAAAACACCACCAACCAAACACATAATTAACATGGAACCCAGTTAAACAGCTAAAGAGGAAAGACTTCAAGTAACAAGACTTGGCTAATACTTCCCCCCTACAATTCTTGCTCTGGGCAACAGCAAATAGGAGCAGAAGACACAACTCCCGGATGCTAAAACTCCCTTAACAAGCTGTAGTAATTGGTATCATGGTGCCAGACTGATGGAACTGAGGGGAGATGACCTCAAGATTTAAGAACTTTGGGAACAGGAAAACTATTTTTTTTGAATCCACATTTTAATTCAGACCATAGCTAGAAATGTCTGGAGAGAGAGAGAGAGAGAGAGAGAGAGAGAGAGAGAGAGAGAGAGAGAGAGAGAGAGAGCATGGAATGGGTATTGATTTTTGTGGGCTGCTTCTGCTCACTCCAAAGAGATAACTGGTGTTGACTGGCAGCTCTTATGCTAAATTTTTATTGAGTTTTCATTGTGTTCTTGGTAGATGTTGTTCAAAGCTCCACTCAGTCTTCTCATCTTGTTTATGTTTCCTTGCCTAATGATCCTTCAAGAGTGAGACATGGCTGAGGAAAGAATATTGTTTTCTAAGAGTTTAACTCTTCTCCACAGAGTTCAGGCCTGGCTCGTTTTAGTGTATTTCAGTGTACATTGGAGTCCAGCAACAGTGCATACAGGCATGGGCAGATACCTGCTCTAGCTAAGTATGGGCTTCAGTTGATCTGCTCAGCCTGAGTCACTTACACAGTTGAGTCTCTAAACATGTTTCAGTCCCTAATATTTTGTTGCCCTGGGCAACCATCAAGTCCACATAAAGACTTCTGCCAACTGGAGAGGAGGCCTAACCACAGGAGCCAGAAATTTCTCTTAACTCTTTGTGAAAACTGAAAACAACAAATGGTGTCAAGGTTGCCCTTTTATATCCACACTGGGGAGAGTGGAAATCGAGTTTGAACTGACACAACTTTCATTCATTTCTTATCGTAATATGAGGAAAGAAAATAAAAGCAGTAAATTGGAAGGACGTCTTTTTAAAAATCGTGAAATATCATGAAAGAGCTAATTAGATCCTTAGATGTTATTTCCTCTCATACCTCCATGTCATAGAGGAAAAATCGGGTCAAAATACTGATTAGAAGTTAGATGGAAAGATAGTAGCAGAGTTGGGAGTTTAGTTCTGCTCTCTAAGACCTGATGCCATTTCTTGTGTGAGACTTCCGATGGCCGGTGACAAATGAGCAATGGATTGTCATCTGTGACCACCTCTCTTTCTAAACAGCAAATGGTCTTGTATGAGAAGGTGCTGCTGGTGATGGCTTACTCACACCCTCTTCTCAACCTGAGCAGGAATTTGATACCCAGTGGAAGTATCATGTTGGTTGAAAGCTATTACTGCTTAATTAGCCCAATTTTGTCCCTGCTGCCTCAAAAAAGTTGTGATTAATCTATACATTTTAGTAGTCTTGTGGCTATAAGAGTCTCTGTTTTTTGTTAATATGTACAACTACAACACATCACACTCTTAGGGGCAGGCCTACATTTGACTTATTTTTGTTTCTCTGACATTCAGAATACAAAATTGAACAGCTTTTATTGATTGATTGATTGATTGATGGTAAACCAATATTAAGTTCAATTAATTCTGGATATACTAGCAACTTATTAAGGTTTGATCATCCTAGAGCTTATAATAGCCAAAACCAAAACAGTGAGAAGACTCCAGAGCAAAAAAATGGGTTTACAAAAGGTATTCACTATATCTTCAGCACCCTAAGCTGTATTTTGAGACATGAATTAATCTTTAACTGCCTACTTTAATTTTGAATTAGTTTGTTCTGTTTGCAAGTTCAATTCAATAGTTTTGGAATCTTGGTCAAGAGTAAAGAAGTGACAGATGAAGAAAGTCATCATAAGGCCAAGCCTAGTGACATCAAGAAGTAACCAATGAGCACAGTTTGAATGTGTCCTATGCTAAATCCAGGATGTCAATGTTAAGAATATTGGGATGGTCCAAGTAGTGATGATACACACACATTTAATCCCAGAACTTCGGAGGCAAGGGCAGGCAGATCTTTGCGTGTTAGAGGCTAGCTTAGTCAGTCCAAAGACAGCTAGGACTGTTACACTGAGAAATCTCGTCTTGAGAAAAAAACAGAAGAAGAGGAGAAGGAGTTATGGGGAGGGAAAGGGTGAGGAATATAATAAGGATCAGTAGAGGGACTGCTCTTGAAACTTTACAGTAACCACCATTTAGTTTTTTTTTTAAAAATTTATTCCATCCAGGCATGGTGGCACACAGCGTTAATCCCAGCACTCAGGAGGAAGAGACAACTGGATCTCTTGAGTTCAAGGCCAGCCTGGTCTGCAGAGTAAGTTCAGAGGGGTTTGCTTGTTTGTTTTGTTTTTGAAAAAAAAAAGAAGAAGAATTGAGGGGAAGGGTTTTGAAATGGTCAAGAGACCATGATGTCTAGCTCTTCAGAATAGGGTAAGGCAGTCTGATAAAAGTGAAGGGGGAACCTTTTTTTCCATTGCCCTTTCCACTTCCCACCACGTTGGGATGCAATTAGAAATCTTTTATGTGAAGCTGTTGCCTTGATCTGATCTTAGACTTTCCAGCCTTTTAAATGATGTGAAAATAATTTTCCATTCTTTATAAATTACCCAATCTGTGGTATTTTCTTTTGGTCATGCAAACTGGCAGAGAAAACATGGCAGAAAACATGGCTCAGTGTGTGTGTGTGTGTGTGTGTGTGTGTGTGTGTGTGTGTGTGTGTGTGTGTGTTTCTAGGGATCTAGCCCAAAGTGTCCATAATAAGCAAGCCCTCTATTGTTGAACCATTTCACCACCCATCAGTCTTTTTCAGTGGTAGAGGCAAAGAAGTCCTTCATAGGTCATTGGCTCTTAGAGACCTCTGTGGATGACAGGTACAGTGAAAGTGGAGACTGGGGATGACTGAAGCCATCAGGATGGTCACCTTACAAATCTTTCAGGGATTAAGGATAAGCAAAGTGCTTCTTAAAGGTTTTCAGTCTACAGAATTACAAATACCTTACGAATCTTTCCCAGGGATTGACTACACTTGTAAGTTCAGTCCTTGTAAGACTGAGGTAGAAGGATTACCGTGGGTTCTAGGCAAGCCTGAGCCATGTATGAGCACCAGGAGAATATAGGCTACAGAGAGAGGGAGAGAGCCTGTCTCAAAATAGTCATGAGCCTTGGTTTTCTACAATATTGGATGTGTGGAACACTTTTTCTTAAATGAAGTGCAGTTCATCTGGTTATTGAGGTAAACCTGTATTATACTTGATATTGGAATGCAGAACTCTGTTTTCAGCCTATACATATTAGCAAGGATTGTAAGGTTTAACATAGTCTCAGAAGTATTTTACATCTAGTCATTAGGATCAAGAGTCACTACTCAGTTATGTCTTGTAACTATCTTTCTCTATTCCTACCATCTAGCCTGTTTCCCTAGTTCAGAACCTTTATTATACTTTGTATCCAGACACTGACTTTACCTGTAAACTAGACTGTCCCTCTGCTATGTCTTCCTGTATCTCTGGATTTTGTTTCTTGTTTTGCTGTGTTTTTTAAATCCTGGGGAGGTTACTAGTCAACAGGCAAGTTTGTGGACCTCCAGTACTCAGGACATTTATTTGACCGCTAATGACATTTACTAGGAAAGTAACTCCTTTGACTCGGACAAAGTGTACCGGTGTGCTTCTCCTCTAAAAGCATCCCGTTTAATGAGCACAGCTCTGTTGGTACAAAGCACGAAGTTCTTCGTTTCAGGGTCCCCTTCCCTTTAGTTAACTACTTCCAAGCCCTTCCCCCCACCTCAACTGCCACATCTTCTGTGTTTGGCTTCAGATCCCCCGTGAAGGAGTTGTTACTTTTCTCGGGTGCCATTTGATGTTTATGTACAAACACAACCGGTGGGTGGTAGTGCCTCTCCTAGCTTTCCCAAGAGAATCTGTCACATGCCCAAGCCAGCTCTTCTTTGAAGGCTGGATGTGAGAGGACCAGACTTGGGTTTGCACAAAGGATTTTAAACCTGCAGGTGTGACTGCTCCAAAATAACAACAATACTTTGAACTTTTGCAAGCCTTTCATCCAGTGATTCCAAAACATCTCCCCTTATTAAATCCTTAAGAGGCTGATAGACAAAATAACCCAAGATACCTAGATGGAGGTCTACCGCATAAGGTTCATTGGTGTGTTCCAAGCTTCCACCAAAAGTGGGGAAGGGGAGTGCCCTCTGCTATATTGTTTGTGCAGGCTCACCACATGTCTCATCTGTTGTGATATTTTATTTTCCAAAACTTCTGGCTTCTTCCTATGAGCTAGGAATATACACAACTGATATTCAGAGTAGGAACTGAAGAAAGTACACGTTCCTGTCCTAAGTTAGGAGTGAGCTGTGTCTGAGGGATGTTTACCAAACACTGGTTATTCTTTTACTCCTTCCTACTATATTAGTTGAAAAACAAAACAAAAAAAAACCTTGTTTTTGCTCTCATTTCACTGGTTTCTTTGATGTCTTGTTTTGTCTGGTTGCTGATCTGATTGTGAATGTCCACTGACACCACTTAAAATGTTATATTAAAATGTTAATACAATCGGAACAAAATACACGGCACTTTCACATTGTTTCGAAGTCAAACATGTTCCTGAGGGATCTGATTTGTGGCAGATGGGGAAAAGAACCTACCATGGGGGAGGGCTGCTAATGAGTCTTAATTGCTTGCACATGAAAATGGAGTGACTAAGATTGTGAGCACAATTAGGAATTTAAACATGTAGAAAGAACTGGTCAAAGAAACGGGCATTCCTTTTTCTCTTTCTTTCTGTCTTTCTGTCTGTCTGTCTTTCTTTCTTCCCTTTTTTGTAGGCATGGCTACAGCTATTCTCTTAGGAACCCAGGCGAAAGGAAACACAGCCCTTGCCTTCATTTCACCTTTTCCTAAGTTGGCCTTCTGTTTTTTAAGGACTTCACCAGATGAACTGTCCTAGCACGATCAAAGGTGACATACTCATTAGTGTTACTCTTCTTTGGTGCCCTCTGGTATGAAATTCCTTCAATACTTGCTTGGCATTCCAGGATACATTTGCTCTGACCCTCAAATTATGGATGAGAAACAATGGCCAGGAGCAAAATTTTCCCCAAAGTCAAATGGTTAGCAGGAGCATGGCCAGGATTCACAGAAAGTCATTTGCTGAAAGTAAATGACTTATCTTCATGTCAAGAAGACACACACATCTTTCGAAATGAAGCCCAGCGAGGGCTACACTCTTAGTTTGGTGTTAATCATGCTTCCTTTCCGTTGGTACTATGGTGTAATGATGCTTGTGGATACAACAGACCTAGCAATTTCTGGGAATGTTCTGGTTACTGTTAAATGTGATGAAGAAAAGCATGACTGTTTCCAGGTGGGGAATTGCTGTTCTTAGAGTGTGAGAACTCTAGATGAGGATGAAGGCTAAGATGATAGACAGACAAGGGGCAGGACTTGTTATGGGCTGCATGACTTTGTTGGGGTGAGAACTGTGCTGGCAAACTGGAAGCATATAGTGAGAAGTCAGTAACAGGGGCTCTGTAGAAACAGCTGTGAGGACATTCAAGTTCTTCCAGCCTGCTGTTGGAAACTGTGCTTCACAATGACTGACTTTTTAAGTAGATAAGATATAGAGTATTCTACAGTGAGAATTGGTCATACAGATTAAAATCCATCCCATCCCACCAATGGACAAGAATAACTTTTTTCTAGATGACGTAGCTTGGATCTTAAATAGCCCCAGAAGGCCATATGCTATATTTGGTCCATATCTAGAACCCATTACAGATGGGGCTTAGGTGAAGGGAGTTATATCATTGAAGTTGTCCCATTGGAAGTGATATGGCATTCTCTCCTTTCTGTCTACCATAGTTAGACATGATGAACTGAGGAGACCTTTTCTTCCATGTGTTCCCATCATTATATGCCATGATGCTATAGGATCAAAATTATAGCTCCTATAACTAAATACCACAGGGTACAAGTGTCTGAAACTGAGTAAAAACAAAAAAAATTTGTTTTTATTTTTAAGATGATCCCCATGTATTTTGTCTCAGAGATGGAAATTTAATATAGTGGACCTTAAATTGTCCTCCTGATTCTTTCTTTGTGGGAAACTTGTACATGTCTGAATGTACATGATGCTGCTACTAAATGAGTGACAGTATGTAGATATTCATGCCCAGAAACTCAAGAAATGAACCTTCAAATGAACTTTAAAACCTAACTCATAAAAAAAACAAAACAAAACAAAACAGTTTTTCTCTGCTCTCTTGCCCTCTTCCCTTTGTCCCTTCTCTCCCCATTCCCCTCCCCTTTCCCTCCAAGTGCTCATAGCTGGCCTTTTCTCCCCTCTTCTACTCTTCTTCTCTCATTAAACCTTTCCACATGGGGAAAACAAAACCTAATTCATATCCCAGGATTCCCTTAAATAGTATTCTTGGATAATGAAGGGTGTTGTGATTAACTCTGATTTCCCCTCTGTTATCTTGTATCCCTTATTAAAAATTCAAATAAGAACAATTTATTAAACAACCACCCAGTTAGATTGCTGTAGAGCAAAGATCCTAGGGATGCATACTAGTTCTTGTGTTGGTTCCTACACTTGAAAGTAAACAAAGAGCACAGGCCACAACACTCTGCATTCAAATATAAAGCACCAGCAAGAGTAGGGAAGGCTAGGGGTAGAGATCAGTTCTAGAGCACTTGACCAACAGGTGTTTGAGGCCCAACACTGAAGAAAAATGGAAGGAAGGAAGGAAGGAAGGAAGGAAGGAAGGGGAAGGGGAAGGGGAAGGAAGGAAAGAAGCTCCCTTTCTATATAGACAATTTTAAGGAAGGAAGAAAATACAGTACTTTCCCTATATAGGCAATTTTGCCAGATAACAGCAAGTTAGCAGCCAGTCACTTCATACTATTGTGAGCTCCATGATCAACCCTCTTCTACTTCCTTTGTTGGGTACTTTGAAAACATTTCTTCTTTCTTTTTTATTGCTCCTATACTTCTTTCTCAGGCTCCCCAACTTCCTATATCATTCTCCCAAACCATTTGTACTCTTCCAACTGAGTAACCCTATAGACAGGGCCTTATCTTCTAGGAAAAGCCTTCATCCTGCTCCAATTTGCCCTCTGTTCCTGATTTCATTTGCTCACGAATTCACTCATGTATGAGCCTTCTTTTCTTTTTTAAACTTCACTTAAAATTGATGTTTTCTGTCACTCCATAGAAAGAATACATTTGGGCTTTTTATGTCCCCCTCCTCACTCCCCCAACCCCAAACTCTAGGGCCCAGCAGATGTACTTTATGCTTTGGTGAATTCTCAGGGCTGAAGCAGTCCTGCCTAGACCAGGGACTGAATGAATAAAACCACAAACCCAGGAAGACACAGAAATGACAGTTTCCACATGGTAAGTCAGGTTGAAATATGCAAATAACAGAGATGGGCTCATGGGAAGGTAGAAGCCTTAAACAGCCACAATGCAGTGGACTTGAAATGCTTCCCATGAGCTGCCCACTCTGTAACCCAAACTACAGAAATAAGGACCAACTGAAAAGAGCCCTGGATACTTGGCTCTCAGAAATGTCTGGCATAAGGGTTCTTGAGGGATGGAGAGCTGGGGAGATGTCTAGAAACATGGTGGCCGAGAAAACAATGGTTATGAAGGTCTCCACACAAGCTATTAAGGAGAAAAAAAGATGTTGATTTCCTGACCCCAACCCCTGATGAGTGGAGAGGATGTTCTTTCAAATGCCTAAAGATCAATGGTTAGGAAAGCTAGAAGCAAGACAGCCCAAGCAACCACTGCTCCATGTCTTCTCAGAATTGCTCATGGGTATTTTACTTCTTTAGCCCACTTTCTTATTGATACCGATGGAATAGCAAGACTGTCAACTTCTTCGCATTGTTTCACTGTTGTTTTGCTTTTGTTTCATTTGAGACAAGGTCTTACTCTGTCACCCTGGCTGGTCTGGAAGCCACTATGTAGATCAAACTAACTTTGAACTCACAGAGGCCCGTCTGCCTCTGCCTCCCAAGTGAGGGCATTAAATCACATAAATACAATGTTTAATTGGCAAATGTTAACATTTCTCATGTCAGTATTAATTATGTATTCTAATCGATACTAAAGCAATCCCTACGATAGAAAAAGACAGAGCAGTCTCAATGAACTGTCCCCTCTATTGAGAGCTAAATAACTCAGGGTAACATTTAAACAGTATGACCTGTTGAAATTAGTTCCAGAGGAATTTTAAATCTTTTGTCCCACACAATCTTTGCATTTCCCTGTGTGCCTAGAAAAGCTCTTAATTTTCAAGTGGGTGGGAAACACTTAGAGCGTGAAAGGAATGGCTGAGGGGTGTAGCTTGCGTTATTCTTTTCCTTTGGATTTTTGAGAAGGAGATTTGGTGCAGTGTTTGTGGAGACAAAAAAGAATACAGCTACTAAACATAATATTTCCCTAATTCACTCCCACCTCGGACATAAGCATGCACAGAAGGATGTTCTATTTTTCCTTTAAACTGGAGCAAGCTGGGCTAATTAAAACCTTGTATATATTTTGAGAGATAGCAGAAATGACGACCCTGAGGATGACGAACATGATGACGAAGTTGTCAGATAATAATGTCAACTTGTATCTCTGATCCCCTAGCACTTCATACATATTATCTAGTAGTATAGATTCCACTGTTGTGTGTGTGTGTGTGTGTGTGTGTGTAGGGGGAGGGGTGCAATTCTATGCATTTTCCAAAAAGAGAAGAATTGGTAACTGTCAGCAACCAATACAGTGATAACATCGTACCTGGGCAGTCTTCTTGCCTACTTTATTTAATATCCTACTATTCTGTGTTTGGAGCATCAAATGTTTCATCTGCGACTTTTTGTTGGTCATAAGACTCTGAACCCAATCTCAAGCACTCAGTTCTGGTGAAGTCCTTGACTTAGGCCCATAGGGGAATTCTGACTCTCTTTGTAACACTGTGCTACAATGAGGAGTGGGCATTGGTAACATAGAGGTTTTCTAGCTACAAACTAGCTTTCCCCATCAATTGAAAAGAACATTGTCTTGCTATGGGCTCTATAACCAGCAGAGGGCTTCCACCTACAGGAAGCAGCATGTGAAAAGACAGATAATGCTTACTTTGGTAGCATTCTGATACTAAACACAAGGGGCAGCATCACCACAGGATCATTGCTAGGTCAGGAGAGGCTGCCACCAGAGGCTGGAGAAACAGTGAACTTTGTCATTAGATTATGTGTAGTGGAGTTCTACGTGGGCCTAGCCGTCCCCCATTTCAATCCAACAACACCTTTAATTACATAAATGTGTATAAAATGCTGTTTAGAACAGAAGAGTTTTTCTAAATTTTTATCTTTTTCTCATAAATCATTAAAAAAAAAACCCTCTTGGAATGAGAATTTCAATGTTATTTAATGTATGGGATGTTTTAAAACTTCTACATACTTACAATGCTGGGACCGGTTTCTTTCTGTGTGATTTCTTTCTTTTAAATGGCTTCCTCTCTTTCCCATATAAAATCTCTAAACACAGTTATGATCTACTGTTCCTAGCTGTGAACAGTATTTCTGTTCCCCACCCACCACCCCAGGTTAAGGGACATTATCATGGCCCACACTGTTTCCAGTTTGTCATTCTCAAGGACATATCTTGTATGTCCCCATACTGAAAATGGATTGATAGACCTCGGTTTGACTTTCAGAGCCACACAAACATCTAAGGAGAAAAAAAATGACGGTATCGGGGGTGAGGGTGTGGCCCAGTGATAACGCACATGGCTAGGTTGCAGGAGGCTCTGGCTTCAATCCCAGGCCCAGGAGACTAACCAAAGAATTTACTGATGATTTTCTATGTCACATACAATGAAACCAATGCTGTTTATATGGCGCTCCAATAGGCTGTGCTAATCCACCTTTACAGCCACGTGCTTGATTGTTAACACACACTATGAACCGTTCTCTTCTGTTCCCTATATCCTGGTCATGCTTCCATATCTCATTCTTGTTGGTTCCTAGTTTCAGGTAATCTTCCCCTAACACTCCCTAAAGAGAACACCATATTCTTTTCTGTTTTGTTGTTGTAATTGCTTTTTCTTCTTTTTGGACAAAGTCTCACTGGTCTGGAACTCCCTCCATGTAGACAAAAAGTTGTTTTCAACCTTGTGGAGATCTGCCTGCCTCCTTCTGTGTGTTGGAATGAAAGCCATGTCCAGTCACCTTAGGCTTCAGAAGTGCTAATGATCAGGCCCAGGGGCTTACTTGCTGCCCCTTCCCCCAAGCCAGAGCCCCCACCCCACCCCAGAATCACCAGGTAGAACTTCTGCATCTCAGTCTTATTCATTGCGATTTTCTTCTTGATTTGTGAGTTCTTTGAAATGAGCAGTTATGTTTTACTTTGTTTCCTGAGATTCATAGGGGCTAGAAAATGAAAGTGACCATTGACTAGATGAACAATAGCAACATATAAGTAATACATTCTGGAGATGAAGCATTCTGTTCATCACTAACTTAGAATTCATTGGGGAAATGGCAAAAGCTTAAAGAATTTAAGTAAATGTATAGAAATTCTGTAGGCTGGAAGGGGGAAAACTGGTTTCAGAGCTCAGAACTCAAGGGCTGCTCTTGACTTTGCTTTGCCAGCTAAATGAATCTTAAGCAGCATCTCGTTCTTACAACTAAAGTTATAACAAAGTGTCCAAACCACACTCAGACTAATCACAATTGAGTTGGTTAGGGCACTGTCATTTGTCTTCTGCTGTTGTAACTCCAAGCACAAGTACAACTTCTACCAATTCCCTGGGGAAAAGTCATCATGGTGTGTGTGTGTGTGTGTGTGTGTGTGTGTGTGTGTGTGTGTGTGTGTGTGTGTGTGTGTGTGTGTGTATGTATGTGTGTATATGTGTATGTGTTTGTATGTATGTGTGTATGTGTATGTTTGTGTATGTGTGTGTATGTGTGTATGTATGTATATGTATGTGTGCATATGTGTGTATATGAGTGTGTGTGTGTTTATAACTCGATTGTCCAAATAAAAGCCTGAGATGGCAACACAAGCTAAAAAGGAAGTAATATGTAAAGGAAGAAAATGACCTCTTACTATTCTAATAGTTCAGCTAAAGAGTCATATGTATATGTAGTTAGACAAATCTCATTTTCCCCATAGTCTTTTCATTAGGTAGGAGGGGAGATTTCATAACTTAACTGTTTTAGATTAAAAAAATATGAGAATACCTAGGCATTATTATGTATGTAAAATATAAAAGCAAAGACCTACAAATAATATGTATGTAATCATGAGCACATGTGATCTTTGTTAAATTTTCATTAAAGTTATTAAGCACAAGGCATCAGCAAGATTTTCAGGCACACCCAGAAAGAGCCCGCTGAGTGCTCCTTCTCTGGAGTGATGGGTCCTTTGCCACTAGATTTTCTCTTCAGGAAAATTTAAAAGGTGATACAACAAAGCTAGCGATGAGGGGCGGGGTTTTCTGATGATGGCTAGCTCTACTGTGGTCCTCATGGTGCTTACACACATTACAGCTCACTGTCTCCTCAGAACTCATGAAGCTCTTACACATGGATCTCTCTCATTTCTTGAAGGAAACCACGCCATATATATAAATTCTATATAATACTTTAAATATATATGAATACATAGTATAGTGTATTTTATGAATAATATATACTACACTTTTTATCACACACATGCATGGGACACACAAGCTAAAAAGGATCTAAATAATTACTAGTATCATTACTATCACCAAAAAAACAACAACAACAAAAAAAACCCAAAAAACAACAACAACAACAACAAAAAAAACCTGGTTCCTTTTCTTTAATAAGCTAAAAGTGTTTACACGAGTAGCCCACATCCTAAGAGAAGCCATTGTCCTCTCAAATACCTTGGCTGGTTGTGTTAACAATTTCTCAAGTGGACCTTCAGTTTTGCTTTGTGCTTCAGAACAGTGACAGCTGAATCTCAAGTTTCTTCTCACCGCATTTTGACTAGCATTTGGACACTTCACTTTTTCATCCCCTGCTTCCTGATGGACAGCATTCTATTCAGAGTAAACATCCTTTTCTTTGTGGGATCAAGAGTATCCAGGTTAAAATAGGTCAAAGTGGAACGGCCATTGTTTTTCTGGACCGGCACTATGTGTACATCGCTTTACGCTTGTCACTTTTCCTGTTCCCTCTACAGGGACAGAGGAGGCGATCCTACCACAAGCCCTGAGAGACAAAAGCCAAAGCCCATTGTTTTCGGCTGGCTATCCCCCTACCTGTAGGATAACTACTAGACGTTATCCAAATAGCTCTAACTGTGGAGACATTTCCAGTGAGAAACTGGGCCAAGATAGTTTGTGACTTTTAAGTCCATAATAGTCTAAAAGTTACCTGTTACTCAGAAATGAACATTCTTTCATAGTCATGTGGTTTCTTTTAAGCATATATTTCTTTAAACTTACTGAGGGTACTTATTCTAGTGGCTTGTTTGTTTGTTTGTTTGTTTTATGATTGGGGGTCGGGGGTTAGTACTTGGCCTCAGAGCAAGGATAAAGATTTATTTCCAGTTCAGCCACAAAGTAGTGTTTCTCAGCAGCCTTGGTTTTTCTCATGTTTACAATAAAGACCTCTAAATAGACTTTCTTCGGGGTTTATTTCTGCCTGAAAATTCTCAATTGGACAGGATTACATAAGAGAAAGAAAATAGCAAACTTAAGAAACCCAGTGCACGTGGTATGGAGAATGACAAGGTTCTGAGAGGTCCTGCAGATGAGTTTCTTAACCTTGTTTTAAAATGAAAGGAACACTCAAAAGTACTTTCTGTCCCCTCCCTCATCCTGACTTGGTCCCTACACTGTCAGAGCTTGGGCATTTTTACCTCTCTGCTGCCCTCTACTGGCTCGACATCCTCTTTGCTTCTGGTACAAGTAACTGGCTCCGGACCTGGGTTGGTCCACCTACTCTGAGTGATAGAGGAACCGCATGGAAACAAAGGCATCACTGAGATGTACGGAGTGAGAAATGACAGAAGACTATCGCAGTCCTGCGCAACCTCCACTCTCCCAGGCGAAAACAGGGGTTAGGGATAAATGGGAAACGTAGTTCAGGACTGACCAACAAAATACTCGGGGAGCCATTTAGGACCGGCCGACCCGACTTTACCCTTTATATAACTTACCTGCTTGCATTCTTGCCACGGTTCTGAATGCTAGGTACGCATATCTCCGTTCTCTAGTTAGACAATAAAGCTAGAGAGAATGGAGGTTCACACTCAGGCTCGAAACAGTGCACATCCTGAGGTGAAATGCCGCACACATCTTGCGGTATGCCACGCTAAAGGGCAGCATAGCCAGTTTATGACGAGTTAAATGTCCTTCTAGAAACTTTCTCTGTAAGGACTGTCAGATTATGCAAGATGCACGCATTCACCCCTCCTAAATGGAGATAATGACTGACTGACAGGTCACTGTGAAGTTTTAACTATGAGGGTGCGAAAATTAAACGTTTCCCTGGCTTTAATACTTAGCAAATAGAATGACCTTTGGAGGTGTTAAACATTCTGTTAGAACAATCCTTAGCAGACATAGCCACCTTCGTTCCTTAAATCTTTCATTTTGAACATAAGTCAGTCTGTGGATTCCGTTATGGAACTAGAAATCAAAAGTTCTTGAAAAAACAAAAACAAGCAAACAAACAAACAAAAAAAAACAAAAACAAAAAAAACAAAAACAAAACAAAACAAAACAAAACAAAAAAACAACCAACCAAGCAAACAAACAAAAAACCAAAAAACAGGGATGGAGAGATGGCTCAGCGGTTAAGAGCACTGGCTGTTCTTCCAGAGGTCCTGAGTTCAATTCCCAGCAACCACATGGTGGCTCACAACCATCTGTAATGAGATCTGATGCCCTCTTCTGGTGTGTCTGGAGACAGCGACAGTGTACTCATATACATAAAATAAATAAATAAATCTTAAAGTAAAAACACTATTAAAAAAGTTCTTAGACTTTAAGTGAAAGTCTACTTCACAAATCATGTCAGCCTGGGATCTGTGATGGGAATGAGGGACAAAGGGCACAGAGCTGGGACAACAAAAGGCTCCATCTTGGCAGGTGCAAGACATGCATCCCTCTGGGTCACTTTGGAAAACATCCACCCATTTTGCTTTTAGCACCCATGGACTCGTCTTCCTCTCTCTTTTCCTCTTTCTTCTTCCATCTTTTTGTTCCTCCCACTACTCCTCACTGTGGACTGAATAGGCAAGTGTAGCCCTAAAGTTCAGATTGAAGTCCTAAGCCCTGGTGTGATGGCATGTGCTAACCACGGGAGAGAATCAGATTCTGAGGACAGAGCCTCGTGAATAGGTATCGTGCCTTTATGAAGGGCCCCAACGTCTTGCCCCTGTCCACCATGGGAACAGTATCCAGAAAACAGCATTCTGCAACCAGGAAGACAGACCTCAGGAGAGTTCAACTCTACTGGCACTCCATCTCAGACTATAGTCTCTAGAACTTTTGAAAGATAAATGATACGATTTATAAATGCATATTCCAATGTATGGTGCTTGGTGAAACATCCCGAATAGACATAGTCACTTCTGCTTTCTCAAGGGGACCCTAGAAACTAAGGTTGAAAAGTATGCTGAGTGCTGCCTTTTCGAGGAGCTGTTCTATCGTAAGGATATAAACAAGCTTGACTCATATCTGTAGGGCATAGGGTTACCGCTTTACAGGCGATGGCATTGAGTCAGAGAACCAGATACAAAATCTACTTAGGGCCACACAGCTCTCATGAGACAAACCTGTGCTCTGGTCAGGTAGAATACCCATCTGTTCAATCAGGCACTGGGTATGCACAACGGTTGTCTTAGTCATAAGCGGGACAGCTCTAGGCGTTCACTGCTACTCCAAATCTTATGCAAGATTTCCAAGAAGACAGTTTGATCTGAAAGTGTCCCCATTGTCTTTGAAACAAAACAAATACATAAACAAAACCCCTTTCAACCCCTCCCAGGACTTCAGCATAAGAATACACAGGTTCTAACCTTACGCAGATGAGCCCTAGGGGAATTTGCTATCTTTTCTGGGCATCTCAAATCTCAGACAGTCAAGTATCAAGTCTTGATACCAGTATCAGCATTGTTCTTGTAGGTAGCTTTTAGGTTTTAAGCACGTACATACTTGTTTTTTTAGATTACAGAGAAAAGAGAACTTTCCCTGCCCACGTTCCAACCTTGGTTTTCAAAACTTGGGAAGTAAATGTGATCCCATTAATCAGTGTGTGTGTGTGTGTGTGTGTGTGTGTGTGTGTGTGTGTGTGTGTGTGTGTGGTCTATTGTGGTCTGTAACAGCTCAGCTGCTCTAAGAAGTTAATGACAGCTAATTAGTTTGCCATTCTAGAGAAGCCCCGGGTCACAAACTAGTAGGAGGTACAAATGAGGCCTTCTTCACCATAATTGCCTAATTCCAGCAGATAATGATTTCCTCTTAGGAGCATCAGGGGTTGTGTAAAAATTGCAGAGCTTCACTTGTTTGACCAGTTCTGTGACCTTGAGTGAATTCACTTTCCTTTAAGTCTGTTTTGGGCACCATCAAAGTGGTGTTGGGGAGGGGAGGCACACGGACCTCAGAGAAACCAAGATTGTTTGTTGGTCAGGAATCATTCCACTGGCACCCTACATTGCTTTGGGGGGAAGATGGTCACTCTACTTACAAAATAGACACATATACCCTCAAGATAAAAACATCAGAGAAGAAAAGAACATTGCCCAATTACGATTTGCCTAGTATGCATGGAAATGGGGTAGGGTAGCACCTCTCCAGAGGACTACACTGAGTGTCTAAGCAAAGTCCTCAAGTTCCGTGGAGTTGTGTGTACTAGGAAAGCCATGCACGTGTTCACAAAATATGCCCTCACCATCCTCAGGAAGTAGCATAGAAAAGAGGAACCCATGCCATTCTTCAATCTTTGTTTGGCCCAGTTATACTGAATCTGAATTTCTAAACAAAACAAAAGAAAACCCAACAAGAACAACAAAAAACACAAACAATTTGTCCCTTGGAGAATTAATTTTAGTAGGTAAGAACTTCTACTATTCTTTTGATTAAGATCAAGACCCAAAGTGGTGAACCATACACGTACTAAACTAGTACAATGTGACATCATCACAAGCAAATGACACAGAGAGACCAGTGAAGAGAGAACCAATATCTTAATAGTTATTAAAAATGTGATCCCCTCACTTGATGGAGTGCTCAAGAAAGAAAAGAACATTACTTTAGAATCATCTGAGATGTGGTGAACACAGAGAGCCAGTATACTACTGGTCACGACATAGTTAATTTTCCATGAAGTCTACCTTCTCTTCTCCTCCTCCTCTTCTTTCTCTTTAGATCATGGATTGGGGTTTAAAGACAATACTTGAACCAAAAAAAAAAAAAAAAGGTCTAACTTGGAGAATGTGCTAATTTTCTTCTGGTAATAATTTTAAAAATCATAGGTTTCCTTTTCCAGGAAATTATTTTAATGAATCAATTGAGGTTTCAAGTAACAATTAAATGAGCTCAATTTGATCTCAAGTTCAGCAAAATGAGATCACCATTCTGGATTTGGTTCAGTTGAGGTCAAATCTCAATCTAAAGTGGACTAATAGGATAGGGATAATTTTCTTTTTATGTCCTTTACTTCCTTTGTATTGTTTCCCCCCAACATCTGTGGGTTCTGTGTGTGTGTATGTGTGTGTGTGTGTGTTACTATAAACATGCATGTGTGTGTGTAGATATATATGCATGTGGAGACCAGACATCAATGTCTATATCTCTGTTAATCCTTCTTCATTTGATAGTTTTAGATAGAGTCTCTCTCACTACGATCCTGGGCTTCCTGATTGATCTAGGCTGGCTGATCAATAAGCCCTAATATCACTCTATTTTACTGTCCCAGCACTGGGGCTATAGGTGACTCAAACCACACCTAGAATTTTATGCAAATACTGGAGTCCTCCTGCTTGTGTGACAAGCACTTTATGAAATAAGCCACTTCCCAGGTCCTGGGTCTAGTTACGTGTGTGTGTGTGTGTGTGTGTGTGTGTTGTTGTTGTTGTTGTTAGCTCTCTGAGTTCCAATGACAACTAATGGAATATTAATAATTTTCCTTCTTACACAAAACTGAGCATTGATTAATCAGGAATGCATCATTTTATATTTTTAAACATTTTTTATTTTGTGTGTGTGTATGTATGTATGTATGTATGTATGTATGTATGTATGTGTGTGTGTGTATGTTGCTGTATATGTACCATGGCATACATGTGGAAATCAGAAGTCAACTTTTGATAGTTGGTTCTATTTTCCACCAAATGAGTACTGGGGTTTGAACTCAGGTTCTAGGCTTAGAACCAATCACCTTTACCTGCTCAACCTTATTGCCAGTCCCATTTCTTCTTTTTCTGGTTTTGTTTGTTTATTTTTGAGACAGTTCTCACTACGATGCTTGGAATAAACTCAAACTTGCTATGTAGTAGCCCAGGCTTGTCTTGAACTTGCAATCCTTCTCTCTTAATCCTCCACATATGAGTGTTGTAAGCAGTACCAGTATGTTTGGCTATGTGTTCCACTTTAATTAATGTTGCACTCAGACAATTCGGAGGAGGGTAACACAACAAAGATAACATTGTGTGAGTAGTCAACCTCTCTGGATACAAGTGTCTACAATGATGCTAAACCAAGCCCAAGCACAAAGTCACCTCCGTAAAAACATGGCACACCAGAAATTATTTCCCAAGAATGGCAGAAACACAAATCACTAGAGACAGCATTTCTCAACCAGTGGATGGAGACCCCTTTGAAGATGGAATGGCCCTTTCAGATGGTCACCTTAGATCACCAGAAAACACCAGTAGCAAAACTTAGTTATGAAGCAGCAATGAAAATAATGTTATGGTTGGGGTCACTACAACACGAGGGACTGTATTAAAGGGTCGAATCATTAGGAAGGTTGAGAGTCACTGTGTGAGACCAACGCCAACGAAGAAACAGAAATGGAGAACTTTAGTTCTTCAAAGCTTTAGAATCCTAGCACAGCCTGAGTGCCAAGAACAGGGCACAGGGCTCAGTACACTGACAGGAGATAAAGAAGCTCCCACAGCTCTCTTACCTGTGATGGTGGCTTTGTTGATGGATGGTTGGTTGCACATGGGTGATCTTCTGGCAAAGAAAGAAAACACAAAGTAGTAAATGTGTGGTGCTTTTGACCTCGGTTTCCTAAGTTGTTTTGAGTACGCCATTCTAGTCTAAAGAATTATTTTAAAGCTGCAGCATGACCCTAATGACTTCATTCAGACTAGCCAGTAAGGTTCTTAGATGCTCCCTCACTATAGCTCGGATTACAGATGGAAAAGGGCGAGAAAGAAAGGAAAAAAGGCAACTCGAATCTCACGGTTGGACATTGGGAAAGCGAAGGACACTGAATTAAACACACAGAAACTTCATAGGCATGTGCCTTGAGAGGACATTCTTATTGTCTGGCTGGGTTTAACTAAGTTAGGGTATGCAAAACAAGAGTGTGAAATTTTGCTCAATTTACAAGAGCTTTCCCTGGCTCGGTATTAGAAACTTATTTCTGGCATATAGTCTCGTGATTTCTTGTACATTGCCAGGAGTGAATGATTCCTTCTAAACTACGGTGTAAACAGAGACGGAATGTAAATGTTTTTCCTTTCTGCTTTGTTCATTGAGAAGCGTGTCTGGCACATTTGTCAGAGGAGTCTATTAATAGCTTGCCTAAACAGATGCCTTAGAAATTGTAGTGTCCTATAAAGCCATTGTACTTGAAGAGGTTCCGTTCGGTATTCTTCACTGCTATTCAGTTGCTTGATAGCTCCCACAAGATGACTGTAAAACGCCCTTAGGAAAATGCCTGCTGTGCCACTAACCTGCATTCCCTATTAAGGCCAGCACAATGCGTATAGTATTCATTCATTCAGTGCTAACTAAATTAAGTTGAAAAGAAAAAATCATTTATAAGACATCTATTAAACTACTTGGAAATAGAACTTTTTAAGGTTATTTCCTAAAACTGGTGACCTTCAAAGGACAGAAATCTTTAAAAATCCTTCAAGAAACACATGTGTTGCAAGATGACTAAAAAACCACCTAAGGGTGTGTGTGTGTGTGTGTGTATGTGTGTGTATGTGTGTGTGTGTGTATGTGTATGTGTGTGTGTGTGTGTATGTGTGTGTGTGTAGAGAAAGAGAGAGAGAGAGACAGAGAGAGAGAGACACAGAGAGAGAGAGAGATATCGGGACAGTCACACATATGTGCAGATTGCGGCTAGCCCTTTACGTTCATCCTGCTGAAAGGATGTGTCTCCCAACGGAGCTGCAGGACACCTGGGGAAAGCCGTCCTAAAGCTGTGTCAGCTTTGACAGGCTCCACTCAGCCTCCCAGCTGCACCACTGTGCTTAAGTTTATTGTTGTGTGTTTTACATTTGACTTTTGTATATGTTTGAAAATGTACCAAGATTTACATCTGAATATATGTGAACTTAATAAATGTTTCATTAAACAGGAGTTTATTGTTTTAAATGGCTGCTCCAGTCTAGGTAGCATGACTATGACCTTGCTAAAGGTTTATTATGCATACGTGACAGAACACGTTTAGGCTGGCATTGCTGTAGTCTAAAGTTTATTCAAGTAACTTATGTATTGATAAGAATTTTCAGTCCTTGTTCTGCAAGAATTTGGGAAGTAGTCCCTTGGCATGGTATTAGCAAATGAAGACTATGCTTTTCTATAGCTGTAGGGAACGAAATCATTGTCTTGACACGATTTATCTTTTCCTAGAATCAGCTCTGTTGGCTCACAGGTATGAACTTGACACCCGAAGATTAACAATAATACATAAATATCGACCATTAGATCCATGAGGGTGTTGGCATATCATTTAGTGAAGAATAAGCCAATCATCATCACTTCTGGGAATATATACATACATATATATATATATATGTATACATATATGTATATATACATATATACATACACATACACACAGATATATACATATATATATACATGTATATATATATCAAGACAGTGAGGTGATGGAAATTAACAGTGGGTTTTAAAAATGTCAGTAGCTCAGGCTACCCATCTGGGGTCAAGCTTAGGACAAATTCTCCCTCAAAACCTTTTCCAAAGAAAATAAAAAAGCACACACCCTCCTCAAAACGGGATGGTAAACGTGTACATGTTCCAGAGGTGCTAGAAGTGCACATCAAACAAATGCTGACCTTTTTAGAGCAGCAATTCTCAACGTGTGAGCCACGACTCCTTTGGCAACCCTCTTTCTTCAAATATAATTTTTATAATTCCTAACAATAGCAAAGTTACAGTTATGAAGTAGCTTGGGATAGAATGGGCATCTCTTTAGAGACACATCAGGTCAGTGTGATGCCCTCACACCTGTCAGATCAAATGTCACCAATTTAAATGCTGCTACCTAGGTGACAGTATCTGCAGGGGACTTAAAGAAAGTTTACTTCTTCCAAAGCCCAAGAAGCTGCTGGGATCTGTACAGCATGGTGCAGCTGGTCAGGCTCTACAGAAATTGCCACTGGCAAGGAATGGATTCCTCAAAGCACACCCTTGGGGTGCAAATGCCTGCAGACCTCTTGACTAGTTGCAGCATCTAGGGTGGTGATATGGTGTTAGGAAGGGAACTGGAAATACAGGTGTGGACAAAGTACAAGCCACGGACAGTTCTCAAAGCAAGATGAACCAGAGATGGTGCTGCGAGTGAAACTGACAGAGGAATGGTCCTCCTGGGTGGTTCTACAGAGGGCATCACCGCACTCGCTCTTTACACTTCTGTATTTCAAACCTCAAGTGTCACTGCAAAGTCATTATGGAAGAGGAAGTAGACAATGTATGTGGTAGGGCATACAGCCGGACAAGGGAGGTGATTCAGAGGTGTCGGATGTGTTCAGTGCAAGCAGAGAAGGCACTAAAGGGTCAGCAAAAGGAAGGGGAGGGGAGCTTACTTGCTGGGTGCGCGATCTTGCAAATTAGTTAATGCAGCAAAGTTGTTTCGTACAGTTCGCAGGCTGGCCAAGACCTATGACAAAAAAAGAGAATTGCTTAGCGTTCTTGAACTGAGACCAGTTAGAGTGCAACTGAACATGTTTTCTAAAGAAAAAAAACCATGGTGCTTGCAACTCAGTTTCATATACCATTACAGAATCTTCCAGAACTCAGTCAAATTTTTAATCCTGGTTATGAAATCCAAGGAGGTTAAACTCCAGCATTTTGTAGAAACCCCTCTCATATTATTTCTGGCAACAGTAGCAGTATTGTTTCCCCAATCCTTTAGTTTTCAATACAGTGTCCTCAGCAACGTGCATGCAAAACATGGTTGCATTTCATGCAACGATGAAATACTACAATACAAAGTACCATGAAAGTCTCAGTTTAGTGATTTAGAAAAAAAACCAAAAAAAAAAAAAAAAAAAACTAGTCTCCAAATCCCTTAGAAAGTTCATCAAGATTCCCATGATTGGGCTGGAGAGATGGCTCAGTGGTTAAGAGCACTGACTGCTCTTCCAGAGGTCCTGAGTTCAATTCCCAGCAACCACATGGTGGCTCACAACCATCTGTAATGGGATCTGTGCCCTCTTCTGGTGTGTCTGAAGACAGCAACAGTGTGCTCACATACATAAAATAAATAAAAATCTTAAAAAACAAAACAAGATTCCCACAATCTCAGGTTATCAGGCTAGTAAACCTTCAGCTGGTTTTCCATCTTCGGACAGGGCTGTGGTAGCTAGTTAGTCCACAGGTATTCTTGGCCTCTGGGGAGACTGTACACATTGTGGAATATAAGAAGTCCCCAGAAGGGGTGCTGATTGCAGGAAACACTAGTGCTGTGTACAAAGGGTACTATTCTGTACACTGTCCAGCATGAAGAAAGTGTTCAATAAAATGGTATTGAAGAAACGAATATATGGATGCAATATATCTGCATGTATGTGGATATGCAAGGAAGTAGATGTTCCCCAACCTCTGAAAAGCCCCTTCTTTATTCTAACTCAAATCACAGGTAAGAGACGGCTAAGGAATGAGAGTAAGGCATGGGGAGATGGTTCAAGAGCCTGCTGACCGTCGTGTGCTCCTGGAACGAACTACTTTCTTTAGGGGTGGTCTCTATAGTAAGATTACATGTGTCAATAAGCCCCCGGTGCCTGTTAAGACTTAACGCATAATACATAATGCATAATACATACTTCATATATCCTGGTATAAGTCACGTGTTAAATGCACACACTTGGTATGGCACCTTCTCTACCTCCATTTCCTTGTGTGTAAAAGAGAGTGCTGTCTACCCATTAGGGATGTTGAGACAGTTAACAGAAACTACAGGCTAACAGCAACAACATTGCTTAAGTAAAAAGTATGTGGTGACTGTGTTTATTATGGAAACTTTCATTTCATTGTCTGGCCCATGGGAAGTTCGCTTGACACTTATCAGCAGCAATACACAGAACCCTCAATTTTCTAATTGACCTAGGGGGTTTGAGAGCTGTGCCCTGAGTTTCTTCATCGGACAGTGGTCCAGATGGAAGCCACTCTGTGTCTCAGGCGTTTGTTTTTTGGGAGCTGATGGGAACTTATGCAAGTCAAAGGGAGTTGTTTATGCTCTGCAGCAGTGGTGACCTTCAGCGGTCCCCCTGAAGGAGCCGTGGTGCCTCCTAGGAAGTCGTTGGCTCATTATCACACACAACTCTGAAAGGTCACACCGCCTGTGACAGAGTATCCAAATAGCCAGCTGCTGACGTCAGACCATAGTGTCTTTCATGAGGCATGAAATTCTGAATGATGCAGAAATAAAAAGATTAATGATCCACTCATGAAATCACGACAGCTTAATTTGTGTTCTAAGATGTGAGCAGCAAACATGTTAGCAAAGTATTTAAGTGCAATTGTTGCATCAGCTGGCAACTCCCTATTCTAGATGAATATTTTAACCTCAGAATTTTGAGATCTTTAGTACAAAATACTTTTGTGTTTACCCAACAGCATTTGGCCATTGGGTAGTAGAAGTAGTAATTTAGTATTTCATTCCTGTAGGAAAAGTTTTACAGGTAATTCATAAGTTCATAATCACATGAAAAAAATCAGCCCATTCAGGAAAACATCAATTTATGAATGAAATCTTTTCTGTAGAGAGGTTTGTTTGGCTTTGAGATGGGACTCAACGTATAGCCCTGGCTAGTTTAGCACTCACTGTATAGACCTTACTGGCCTCCAATTCAGAGATCTGCCTGACCTACCTCTGGATTGCTGGGGTTAAAGGTGCTTACTACCATACCTGACCTATATGTCTGGTTTAAACTTTTGTTATACTAGTAAGGTATTAAACTGAATTTTTAGGGGTCTTGTATGTATATTTTACGCATTTATTTTAAATATTTCCTATCTTTTGGATGTTGAAGAATTTAAACAACAACAACAACAACAAAAAGGTTGTCAAGTAAATTGTACTGGGCTCCATAATCCGGATAAAATCAAATGATTGCTATTTCGGTTGACAGACAGGTGAATGGATTGGGGGAGGAACATTTAAGCAGTAGTTGAAGCATTGACATTATTCCGTTTCTTAACTTCATTTTGCTATTTTTTTTTTCTGCTTTACGTATTTACTACATATATAGGATGACACATTTCAAAATGAAACCGAGGGAAGCAATCTCTGTCAGGCTCTGGCTGCCTGCCTTTGGCCTGCTGACTTTTAGCCTCTATTTTTGCATATGCAATTGTAAACTTTGTTGTAGTAAAGGACACTGAGGACACAGGGGTGTGAATACTAGGACATTGTTTTGATTTGTGGAGGGATAAAGATGGTTTTCTGTTTAGGCGTTAACAATGTCTTCCACTCTGTAACTTAAATGATGCTGGCAGAAACGTAAATAGAAGTTTCCCGGATGACTCTGTCACATATGATGTTGCTCTGGGCCTGGGGGACTAACTCTGACATTCTCCATAGAAATGTCATTAAACTCTTCTCTTAATCACTCTTGTCCCTCAGGACACGGGAGGGAAGCAAGTCCTGAGAGAGGATGTGAAAAGGGGGAAAAGGGTTTACCAGAGCTCCTGGGTGAAGGGTCAAGTTCCTAGATTCACTTGTGTCCCAGGGCAGCCTCTGCCATAGACTCAGCACCAGGCTCTGCCGTGTCTGAAAGCCTAGAGCTCTCTGGCCTCTTTAAAGCTTATTATCACAGGGTCCCTACAGTTTCTTCTAGGTGGCTTAGGCTTAAACATTAAAGTCATTGCTTTCTCTTTTGCCACCTCTAGTAAATGTGTAATTGCCCAAGGTGACAAACAAACAAAGGAATGATGAAAAATTCTAAATCTTAACAATGAGCAGTGCTAACACTACAGGGAAATATTGTTCATGGACTAGGCCACAGCGTGGGAACAGCCATACACACAATTCTCAGGTTCTTGGGGATCCTTTCAAACATTTCTTAGCAGATAGGATTCACTGATGTTGGCAGAAAAAAAAAAATGCTGACTTCATTAAACAGCTGAAGCGAATGAATAAAGTGTTTTTCTAGGATCATTTTTTTTTCCAGACCATGCACAGCATAGGCCACTGGGGGGCAGTAAAACACAGACTGTGAAATACAGGACAGGGAGGAGATGGTGTGTCCTTGTGAGGTCAAAGACTCTTCAGAGTCAATTCAGGAAAAAAAAATGGTGGAGAATTATTTACAGGAAAAAAAGTTTCCTCTGTTAAAGATCAAACCTCCTCTCAAGTTATACTTTTATTAAAACACATGAAGTGATTGTTTCTTTATGTCAGAATGTTCTGAGTAGTTTCATAAGGACTAAGCCTAGCTAGAATGGAGCTATACAGAAGGTTGCTAGCCGTAATTCTTCCTGATGATACAAAAGTTGTTTTGTTTGTTGTTTTGTTTTGTTTGTTTGCTTGTTTGTTTGTTTTATAAAAGTGGAACCAAAGCAAATGAAAGAAGACAATGAATTTCCCCATTGCCCCATGGAGTCAGTTAACTTGGCCACAAGACCACTGCTATGAGGAGGAGCAGGAAGGGGTATGCAGGAGCTTAAAAATACATTGTTAATGAGCTACTCCGAATGGAACACTAATTCTCTATTGTGTTAACAGTAGCCACTGTATTTCCCCCATGAAACTCTCTAGATGTCATGGCTTGTTTGCTACAAGCAAGATAGCATGGTCGTTCCTGTATTCAGAGCAGCCATACGCCCTGCATCTAAAGGGGACAAGGATGTTGGTCTCTAGGGTTTGAATGCTTGTCATCAGAAACACGGTTAACCAGGTTTAGGTTTTAGAAGGCAGTCAAAACCAGTGGGACCGTGGAAATCAAGCAGGCAGCTGCAGAGCTAGCTTCCCAGGAAAGCTTTAACGTGTTTCTGTCCATCAGCCCTAAGGACTTTGATCAATTGCTACGTTCAAAGGGAAGTGATGAACAGTGGACATAAGGGACAGTGAAGGGGGAATTCCTGAATGCCTAAGAAAACACACTGAAAGATTTGAGCACAGAGCACAATCATCCTAAGATCAAATGTACAAACTAATTGAAGCTGGTACCCTTCTGTGGACCAGGGTATCTCAGAGATTTTATAAAGGTTCAGAAGTCCAAAACTTAAGAGTAAGAAAGAGTTTGGTACCTAAACCCGGTTATGATTTGGACATTAGTAACAGATCGATTCTGTAGGCTCTGTTCCGGTAAGTAGACCTACCCAAGATGTTTAAGGTCCCATTTCGCTCAACAAAACATTTGGTCCTTAAGCATTCTGTACACATTTAGGTCATTTTATCATCTCACATCTACGCCACGGAATTGAAATATTTTCTTCTCTTATGCAGGAAGGACACAAATGTGTGGCTCAGTTAAATCTTTGTGCAAATAGCCCACGTAAAAAAGGAGTAAATAAAGTATCAGGTTGAACTGGATTATTGAATTTCAAACACAGATCATGTACTAATTATACTAGACGTAATTTAATCCATGATATAGTCTCCTTCTGGTGCTAATTCCAGTTTAGGAAAAGAGGGACCCGCTGAGTACTATGTCCCTTAGATAACTTGTTATTTGAAGTACAGACATGCCTCGGGTCTAGCAGCCTTACACAAAGCACATCTGTAGGGCTAAGGTTACATTCTCTGAGCACTGACTTGCATGAGCTGAACAAGTCGCATCTACACAGGTGTGTGTAATGAAGTCACAGTGAGAATAGACCCTCCACATCAAACGTGTAAGTCCTTGAGAAGCCTACACACTTCAAGGTCTGCTTACCTGAGCAAATGGAGTCACAATCAAGTCATCTCCATGTCTGAAAAACAAACCAGAGGCAGAGTTAGAAGTCTCCAATAGTTCTCTGACCACTTTTGATCAATATTAAATGGCACAGTCCACTGCAGGAAATCCCACTGGGAATTACAGCAATTCCATCTTTATCTTCAGTCTACGTCCTTCCCAGCCTCTGGGTTGAAAACATGTCTTCTGGGATGTTAACCATTGTCCGTCTCCCTTGGACAAAAGAGGGTCTCCTCGGTTACCAACCAGTGTCAATGTTGCTTTTTAGGCACAAAAGATGCTGTAAGTAGAAAAGGGTTCTCAGTTCTGGGACTGCACCTTCTTCTAGATGTTAGCCAGGAATGCTGTGCAAAGAACCAGTGACAGAACTGGCTTCTGTGAGAGTCCCCTGGGCCATCTAACGTTTGTAGGTGATTAGCATCAAGTGATCTGTACGGTCATGTGTAAGCCTTGGATAGGCCAGGAGTCCTACATAACATAGGAGTGCATCATCCACTAATAAAAAACCCTACGAAACTTTTCAACTGACTCGTGTTCCAGCCACGGTACTTACAGGGGAATGTTACCCTGTGGGTGCTGTTGCTAGGGTAACGTCAGCTCCAGTAGACAAGGGATACAAGAGCAAGGTGTCAGTGCGACATGTCTTGGAGAAGCAGGGAAATGCAAGAAGTCATGTAGCATTCTTCTTGGAAGAAAGTGGGAAAGGCTGGGACCTGGAACTCTTTGCAGCACTTTTCCCAGCATCGTTAAGTTGAACTCACAGAGATCCACTTGCCTCTGCCTACTGGATGCCGTGATAAAGCCATGCCTCACCAAGCCCAGATACCTGTTATTTCTTAAAGTCAATCCTGATGGTGCATGTCTACAATCCCTGCTACTCAGGAAGCTGAGGCAGAAGGACAAAAACTCAGTGCCTAGTTGCAGTACAGAGTGAGTTCAGAGGATAGCCTGGCTGACTTAGCAAGATATTGCCTCAAAAACAAATGTATGTAAAGGTCTGACATATATTTCAATAGTTTACATGAAGTCTAGTGTTCAATCTCTAGTACCAAATACACACACACCACATACCACACACCACACCACACACACACACCCACACACACACACACACACACACACACACACACAGAGCCACAAACACACACATGCACACACAAATAAATAAAAAATACCCCACACATTTCACTAAAATACTTTTGTAAATAGAATATACTATTATATCATGATAATAATTGTGAATAATCACTATCAATATACAGCAATAATTAATATTTGTTAAGTGACTCACTGTGCAAAGAATTTCAGAGTGAGTATCTCCTGGCTAATATCTATTTTGGTTGAGGAAAAGGTGTCCCAAGAAACACACAAAAGCCTAGTCTGTAAAGAAATTTGAAGAGGATTCAAATTCAAGTCCTATGAATTTGGGGTTCTGCCCTTACCCATATGTGATTCTCCATCTACCACGCACTTACTGATGCCAAAAACACACCAGAAAACAGCACTGACGCCGTGGTATAGCTCTCAGTTCATGCAAATATCATTAAGCTGATAATCAGACATTAATACAGAGCAATAAAATAAAATTAAACAGCAAAATGCAAACAACTAAATGCTAACCCAGCACTGACTTCAATCCATCTCAGCCTTCCTGATGACTTTTACACCCCATAATCTTAAACTAAGTAACAGAGAAATTAGTAAAAACAAATCATTTACTTTTTGATTTAGAAATAGAGTTCTGGACAACAGTTAACTAACATGCTTACAAACTGGGCACAGGAGCTTTGAGGATGGCATATGATAGATCATTATATATTGATATCTATAAGTATATCATAATATATATTGTAAAGAGAATTTTTAAGCTCTTCTTTTCTTATTCTAAACACTTATTTTTCTGCTAAGTTTCAAAAAGTAAAAGTGACTTGGGGGGGCAGAATCCCATCTATCATGGAACATTTGGAAAATTGACCTATTTAATCTATTCTACTCTACAGGGAAACTTTTTATGAGATACTAACCCTGTAAACATTACATATGACTTCATATAATTAAAGAATACCATGTAAGGGCTGATGATATAGCTCAATCATTCTGCAATTGTTTAGCGTGTGTGAGGCCCTGGGTTCTACCCCAGCACTCCCCTCCTTGATATCTATATATCCATATATTTTTTATCATCTAACTTCAGAAAATGTTGTAACTTCAGAAAATACTTGGTATTCTATAGTTGAAACTTTACTTCTTGTTAACTGTTTAATAACTAATAAACAACACAGTCATAAGAATTCAAATAACTACATTATAAAGAAGCTGGGGCACTTGTCAAGTAAAATGCACCAAGGACCAATAGGTGCTTGGGGAGGTGCCTATTAGCACTCATCACTGGAGAAAAGCGAATTTAAGCCAAGATAGCAGCTCTCACATCTTACTTAGCTGATTTCATTTTCATTTTCAAGGCAAAAGATCACTCGTCTCCATGTCAGAGGCAGTGCAATGGGCAGAAGTGATAAAAAGGCAGAAGGTGAAAGATGTGTCGAGGAAAGATCAAAACTGACAATGAAGGAGAGGTACGAGGAATTTTGTGCACTGTCCCTGGGATTAGAGGTGGGTACGGTCTCAGAGCGAAGAGTAGGGGGTTCATCGAAAATTTAAAGTACTGTCCCTAAACACCCATCATCCATTTCTGGGTGTACAGAGAGGAAAAAGATGGAAACAGTGTGCCACAGAGATATCACAAAACCCACAATACACACTTATCTTAAGCATCCATCGTGAGGTGGAAATACACAGTATGCCTACCCCTCAGAAAACTACTCAGGTTTTAAAGAGGAAATCATTTGTTGTAAGAGATATGGATCTGAGATAGGCTATGGTTAGTGTTATACTGCATGGTGTCACACTCATGTGGACTCTAAAATAAACAAAACAAAACAAAATGAAACCCTGAACTTATAGGAAGAGAGTGTGAGGGGCTGGTTACAGAGGCCAGGAAATGGGGTTGGGGGTAAAAAGTCTTACGGGGTTGGGGAGGAGCTGGAGAGATGGCTCAGTGGTAAAGAACCTGCTCTTTCAGAGGTTCTGAGTTCAATTCCCAGCAACCACAAGGTGGCTCACAACCATCTGTAATGGGATCCGAAGCCCTCTTCTGGTGTCTGGTGTCTGAAGACAGATACAGTGTACTCAAATAAATTTAAAAAAAAAAATTAAAAAAATCTAAGATAAAACCTTATGGGGAATAAGTTCATGAAATTTACCGCACAGATTGTAGCCTATAACAAGGAACAATGCACAGAACACTTGAAAATGGCTGACAAGGTGATTTTAGATTTCCTCATCACAAAAGCAGTATCTAGATAATGTGATAGACACATTAATGAACTCAGTGGAATGTTTACACAGTTTAGACTCCTGTTAAAACTATTGTTGCCCATCTTAAACACAGACAACTTCTCATTTGCAGCCTGAAAAAATACAGTTAGGAACAAATTACGTGCCTGATCTTTGAATCAACACAACCAAACCAAACATGTGTCTGTAATCCTAGCACTTGGAAAGTGGAGGCGGGGATGGGGGATGGGGTGGGGATCAGGAGTTCACTGTACAGTACTCATAGCCAGTCTGGGTGACATGAGACCCAGTCTCAGAAACAATAAATACAGCAAGGGAGATGGATCAACCAGCAAAGCTAGCCTCACAAAGCTGAGGGCTTAAATTTGATTCCTAGAATCCACATTTAAAAAAAAAATCCAGGCGTGGTGGTGCATTCCTGTAATCACAGCATTGGGATGATGGATTTCTAGAGCTCACCGGCCACCCAGCCTACTGTATTTGCTGGGCTCCAGACCAGGGAAGAATCCTGTCTTCAAATAAAATATGGATGATGCTCAAGGAGGATACCTAAGGTTGTTCTCAGGTCTCCACTTATATTTCCTTCATGTCCACATAAATGTACCTGCACATACATGAACATGCATACATTTACATACACATACACGTACATACATATACACATACATACACACACACCCCACACCTCAGAAATCAATAGGTAAACACATAAACTCCAAAATATAAATCCTCAGGTTTTGCTTCAGGTATGCTTCAGGTCCTTATTAACAAATGCATTGAAGGCTGGAGAGATGGCTCAGTGGTTAAGGGCACTGACTGCTCTTCCAGAGGTCCTGAGTTCAATTCCTATCACCACATGGTGGCTCACAAGCATCTGTAATGGGATCTGATGCCCTCTTCCGGTGGGTCTGAAGATAACAACCATATACTCATTAAATAAATCTTTTAAAAAAAATCTACATGGATGACAAGACATAAAACTGAGACTTCATTAGACAGTATGAGCAAACATTCTGTGGTCTAATACTGAGTGTGTGTTGTAGAGGTTGAAATTTTGGCTTCGATGAGGAAAATACACGATACTGAAAAAGCTCTGGGGCAGTGCAGAAATAACCCACTCTCACATTTCAGAACAGAAGTTTCAAGCTTCAAAGGAGCTTAGGAAATGTTTGTGGACAAGAACACAAAGCACATCACACTATTTTGCTTAATAAAGACGGATGCAGCAGAGGAAAATTTCCAGGCGTGCTGATGTCACAGTTGGCCACGGGGGGCTGTGAGTTCTAGGCTGATTTTGATGTTCCCGACAGGAGGCAAAGGGCTAAGTACCCAGAGGGAAAGAGGCTACACAAGTGCCCTCACTCTGTGTTCTAGGAACAGGCCCTTCTTTCACAGTGTACGTTATTTGACAGGCCTTCCGTTTATTTTTAACGTCATTGGCCCTGTTCTCTTGGGTTTGCTCCAGAATGCTCGTCTGTGTGGGAGATTTATAGCTAGTGAGGGCCATCTCCTTAAAGGTCTGCCTGCAGTGGAATGAACCTATTAGGTTCAAAGGAAAGGCTTAACCAAATAGAGAAGAAGTTTTCTCAGTCTACTATGTGCCAAAGTGAAGGACACGTAGGATCTAATTCTCTGCATGAATGAGTACTCTCATAGCCTCACTCCAAGACAAGGAACCAGGACCTGAGAACCTGAGTTCAGACAGTTACACCCTTGGCAAATGGCAGAGATCACTAGTTTCCTGAAGCTAGCCTGGGACCTAGAGTTTGTCAGGCAGAGTGTGTTCATTAGTCCTTGTCAAAGGAGCAGCAAACATAGACTATGGAGAAGGGTTGAAAAGTTTCATATTCCTTTGGTTAACTCATCTTTTCCCTGAGCTTATGCCTGTGTGTGTGTGTGTGTGTGTGTGTGTGTGTGTGTGTGTGTGTGTGTTTGAGAGAGACAGAGAGACAGAGACAGAAACAGACAGACAGAGAGACAGAGAGAGATTCTCATGCCTTTAAAAATTAAACTGACGGGCTGTGGGCTGGAGAGATGACTCAGTGGTTAAGAGCACTGACTGCTCTTCCAGAGATCCTGAGTTCAATTCCCAGACATCTGTAATGAGATCTAATGCAACTGACTACACATTTTAGTCAGAATTGCTTTGTTAATATCATTTCCATGGCAAAATAAGCAGTCAGAGACTAGTGCTGGTCTCTCTGATGCTTTTTGACATTGTAATGAGCCTTGAAATCCCAAAACGTGGAGATGTGCTGTGTAGCTGAATTTGAACCTAGGCTTAAAAAACAAGCAAGCAAGCAAGAACCCACCAGTGTTGTTTTGACCATATTGTTTCCCGGTTCCTCATATAAATTTGGACTATCATAAGCCCCTCAGAAGTAAATACCAGAGTCTCTAGAAAAATGCTTCCCAATGGAAACGACTGCAGTCGTGGAAATAGGTCTCTGTGTGAATATGCCACAAGCAAACAGAACACAAGGCAAACAGACACCATGGGCTTTGGTAATCATACTGAATTCTGAAATCCTGCAAGTACCCAGCAGGAAGGAGCTGTGCGTGCAGTCTTGCTCTTCCTGGCTCAAACACAGACTGAGAGGGACTTGACCTACATGACCCCTACATTTGCCTCTTGCCTTTGCAGGGGGTCGACTTGCTATTCTCCTGTTCTACTTTTTAGTCTGCTCTGAAGGAGGGGGTTGTCTTGATGCCTGATGTGTGCTTAGTCCAGTCCTTTGCAGTGTATTTGGAGACAAAACCTCCATTTTGACCCAAGGTTGGGAAAATCCCGGAAGTCTCCAGGTGACTAAGGGAAAGCTGATACGGGGTCTGAGAGACAATGCAGTAGGGGATACAGATCAATGGAAAAGCCTCTTCACCAAACCCAGACAGAAGCATTCGATACCCCAGAACTCTGCAAGCAAAGCTGAGTGTCTGTTCCCTTGACTTGGATTTTCAGGAGCAAAATTATACTTGCAACAAGGCCTTTGTTCCCTCCGCATCGAGTATCTAAATGTTTCCTACTGCAGGGAGCTGAATGGTTCAGTGGCACTGCCTAGTAAATCAGGAACACATCACACAGCCAGGGATATACCTGAAGCTGTCTCCTTATATGGCACAGAGAATAGTATGGTGAGAGACTGAGAATGGTGTGCAGAGGAGCCAGGACTGACAAGCAAAATACATATTTCAAGTGAATGATATGTAACAGAGCAGGTATTTATCAATATCCGCCGCCTCTCCTCCTTTCCTGTCTAGGATTTAAAAAAAAAATAAAAACGAAAGTGAAAAAAAATTTTTTTCGTCTTGTTTTCATGGCTCTGCGTTGCCTTCAGAATGACACCCTGAATAGCGTAGCTGCTGTTTATACTGTTCAGCAAATAATAGAGTAAGTGTCCTCCAAGTGTATCAGCCAGTTTTATGTTCCCTCCCTCAGAGAGTGCTAAGAAATGCAGCACACTAGGTGGCTTCTAGAAAAACCAACTCCTCTCCTTCTCCAAGCCTGCCACCATCTAGCGCTTTCTGACCACCCGCCACCAAAAAGTAACGTTCAGAAAGTTTCCATTTCTTGATGCACTGAAGCAGGTTTTCACCTCTGACCTCTTCAGCGCCTAGAGAAGGAGTAGGGCTTAGAGAACAAGGGGAGAGCCACCAGCCAGAGGCCAGCAGCTTGTTCAAACCAAAGGTTCTTTGTAAGTTGAAGGGGACAGGAAGAGCCCATTGTTTTGGCTCTGGTTCTTCTCTGTGGGGCCATGTTACATGGAAGCACCATCTAGACTAATGGGTTGGCTTTTTCCCTTGAAGATGGTGTTTATATTTTCCCCGTCTTCAGTTAGCTGGTAATTTGCATATTGCTCTCAGAGATCCTGTTTTTTTCAAGAGGATACTGATAAATGAGCCAGCTCTTCCTTAACCAAGACAAACCTAGCTTGCTTTCTAGCAGGAATCTGACGGCTTATGGGGGGTGTCAGAGAATCATTCTCATTAGTAAACAGATTTTACTCCACATTTTAAAAACAAGTCGGTGCTACATTTCATAAACAGTGAGGTAGTAGTGTTATTATTCGATCAAGTGTTTAATTTTTTTTTCAAAGACGTGCTCAATGCCCAGTGCATGTGGCTTTTATCTTATTTTTGCTTACAAAGTTAATTCGTTACCACATTGTTTCCTTTACCTTTCTGTAACCTAGGGAGTCTTCAGTGACTGTTCTTCTCGGTTATCATTTTTCCACCATTAAAATAGTGCGCATATGAAGATCCAGAAGAGAAAAGAGAGTTGGCTCGGCGGATATGACCATTTTCTGTGCAAGAATGAGGGCCTACATTTGGATGCCAGCCCCCACATCTATATAAAGCTAGGTACAGGTAGTTGCCTGACTGTAAACTAAGTCTAGCTTCTGATGCAGGGAGAGACACTGTCTAAGGCAATACTGTAGGGTGATGGAATAGGACCAGATGCTGCCTGGTCTCTGCCCATGCACATACAGTCTATACATATATGTGCCCATACTTCATACTCACTCGCATGCTCACACATTCATACAAACCTACAAAATGAAGAAAACTGTGCTCTGAATTGGGCGCTACATTGCTGTAATCCCAGCACTAGGGAGGCTGAGGCAGGATGACGGCTATAAATTCAAGGCCAGCCTGCGTTACACAGATCAATCGATCAATAGATTAAAAAAAAGTAAAGACATTTGTATGTTAAATGCTTAGACAAATTCTCCTGGGCGTGGGTTAGAAATGCACAGAAATAAGACATTCGTAAGACAGTTTGTCAAAAAGGCACCTTTCTCTCTGATTTTAAGACAAATATTTCTCTTCTTCTAAGATTTTGGGAAATGCCTTCACTTTGTCATTGAAAACTGGGATAGACAGAAGCATTCGACACCCCAGAATGCCTTAAACAGTTTGTCAATTTGAAAACTTGCATCACAATGCAATAAAACCAGCCATCATGACAACATCTCACTGTATTAAACCTTCTCCCTGACTTTTATTCTGACCATGTTAAAGGCAATTAAAACATTAGGTTTGTAATTAAATTAAAAATATATGTTAGCTAATGTATTAAATTGCTTCGTTTGGAGACTAAAAGGTAAAGCTTAGTTTGCATTTTGCCGTTACTCACTTTTGTGAGGTTGTAATAAAATAGCTCAGTTATTGAATAAAGTAGAAAAAAAAAAGACTGACAAGACAGAAAGAAAGGAAAAAAGCTAGCCTGGCAGCCAATGTCTTTTGCATATTTTGCCATTGGGCTTCTTGAAATTGTAAACATCTATGTCAATCTCCACTAACGTTGTATAGTAACAATAATACCAGTGGTCAGCTACAGAAGCAGAAAGGGCCACCTAGATAGACTGTAACCATGATTGTGTGACTTTGGATGATAATAATGGATCTGGGAAACCCAGTGTCCTCACAGATTCAGGAACAGGGCACATTGTCTAGTCCCGAGCTTGTTATAAAGATGGTGGCACTGAACCTGTTGTGTCTGCTCCCCTCTCCCCAGTAAATTGCTCCTCTCATGGTTGGTCTTACTTCAGTCTTCAGGATATAAACAAGATAAATATTTTTACACAGAGCTTTTTAAACTTAGTTCATGGTGCTTCAGGTGTCTCAATTTTATTTACAATACTCCCTTTGTCCAAAGAAATCACCAGTAGTTCCAATTACTAAGAGTTAGGTCCAAACAATTTCATAAGGTTTCCCCCTAACAACTCAGTACCCATTAGCACTGTCCAACTTCCTGCTGTGAAAAGAGATTGGCAACTGCTTCTTGGGTTTCCCATTACCTGGGGACTTTTATTTAGCAATTGCTTTTTATCCATCAACCACTGAAAACTCGTTTTTGTAAAGACATGAGGACGTGAAGGGCTGCTATGATCTAAAGATGAAAGCAGAAAAAATATAAAGCTATCAGTGTTACAGGTGACTGACAAATATTTGTTTTCCTTGAGAAGTTAAAGGATTCCTCCCACCTGTGTGATTTCCCTTTGGGTATCACTGCCCCGGTCCCATTAATCTAACATCCTCACTGTGAGGGAATTGGGGAAGGGTTGTTAGGCTTTGATAACTTCCTACTTAAGTTGATGGAAGATGGCTCTGAATTGGCAAATCAGAGGACTTTAAAACATTTATGAGTATATGTGATGCTAATCTGATGTCAAGTTCACTATTTGTGGAATCAACTAAAAACCCAAGCAGCTCAGCCCATGTGAGGAATTTTCTTGATTGAACCATTTGAGGTGGAAACAAACACTCTAAATCTGAAGCATGTGTGAGGGTTTTTTTGGTTTTTTTTTTGTTTGTTTTCTGGGTATTTTTTTGTTTTTTACATTCTAGTTGGAGTGTTCATCAACCCTGCTATTGAGACATTCATTTATTCACTTGGATTAGGAACTATTACTTCTGGATTCTAGCACAGACTTCTGAAGACCAGCAGCTCTCTAGGACTTCCCAGGGACAATGGAATCAGATTGGGACTCCGGAGACATCCAGTTTCCTGAACTGAACAACTCCCAGATGCTTGGCTTTTCTATTCTGAGATAGCCATTGCTGGACTATTCGGACCACAGCCTGTACCCCTCTCATACATTTCAGATACACTTTCCTTGTATCTGCTCTGTTCCTTTCGAGAAGCCGGACTATACAGTGTATTAAAATCTAAAATGTAGCTACAAGAGGCTACACTGCTTCCTGTAGTTCACTGGGGAGTAGAATCTTTCCAGTGAACCAAGTCTGCTTTTGTTTTGCTTTTCTTTCTGAGATATTTCAGACAGAGTCCAAGGAAAAATTACTTAACCCAGAGTAAAACCATGAATAGATGCCCTGAAATGGCTTACTATTGAACTCTATGGACACCTCCAATCTCTGGGATTACAGGTATGTACTGCTGCCCCACCTACCTTTTACAAGGGCGCTGGGATCCAAACTAAGGTGCTTATGGTCACATGATAAGCATGTTAGCAATTAAGTCACTTTTGTGGCATTTGGGTTTAATAAACTCAGCAGAACTTTCCAGAAACATCTACCTTCTATAAGTGAATATTTGTAGATTCTGAACTTCTTCATACTATAGAAATGCTCAAATTTTCTAAGTCAGGTGCATGGCTGCTTTATTGTTTTTATGCACCATAAGATTTGTCATGGTTTATTTTTCACCAAATTTTAATAGTACTTCATAGCCAGTTCATTAGTCAAATGAGTTTTGTCTATCTACTCACAAATATTGTCCACAATGGTATAATCAAAGTGATGTTCTTTACAGATGATCAAAACTTTTATTTGTATCTTTAAAAGATAAACATTTTTATACTCTGGGTCTCTTATTCACAAATAGCATATTAATATCTCCATTTAAAGAACTGAGGGATGAAATGAGACAGCAAATACAAAGATACTCAGAAAAGTAAAGTGTATTATGCACACATGATGTCTCTTATGACCATCACTGTGGACTTTTTCCTTTCTGTACCCCTGCTACTTATTAATTGTTATTTATGGATGATAAGACAGTGGCATCTTGCTAGGAAGGGATGATTTCTTTCTTCTCATTTTGTAATTAATTAAACAATTATACCCAAACTTACAGATAATTTGGTTTTTCTAAAACATTTCATTCAAAGACTTATAAACTCTTGACACTAAGGGATTTTATCTGTTGTAATGCTAGGTAAGAACAACATATACAGACTCATCAAGCAAGCCAAGTAGATTTTAATAAGATCACTCTCTGTAAAACACACAGTTGTGTAGTAGAGCTAAGGACACTGAACATGCTGGGAACTAGTTAAAGGAATCTGATGCACACATGGGCACATAAACCATCAAATAAAGGGAGAGCAGAGTTATGTATGTGTGGAAGATAAATGCTGAATTAAATTAAACATGAAGTCATAATTACTTTGTTTATCTTGTTTCTCAGCAAGTGTGAAAGGAATGCCTCATTTCTCCTAGGAAAATATACCGAGGAACTCAGAAAGCTGAGCGTGTCAAGGCATTATTTTCCAACAATATACAGAGTTGCATCATGGTCAGATTCAATTTGTCATTCCTACATGAGTCCTCCCAGTAGATAAAGGAACTCTTGAATTGGTACAGGGTAAAATGAGGTCATTCTTGTATAGGGCTTTGGAAATAAAGGCCTTTTTAGAATGTGAAATATCACCAGCTTTTCATAAAATGGAGGTGCACATTTAGCCTTTCCTAACTTGAATAGAAGGTATGGGACACAGGGCCTATGCATTAGCATAACAAAATTGTTTTTCTAGATTTTAATGAGCAGAGCATTTAACCATTAAAATACTTATCCACTTACCCACTACAAGTTCTCTGACCTTTCTTTCTAATATGTTTTAATTGCTCAATACTTTCTTTCATTCATTAAACAAAATTTAGTTGTTTTCATTTCCAATCCCTTGCTCTCTTACTTTCTTCTCAACAAGTCTTCCTCATACTTCAATGTCTATTTTTGTGTGGTTCACTGAGTTTCATTAGCATTTCTTGCCTGTTAATTGACCATAGTCCCTTAGGAATGGTTAGGACCTCGTGGGCCCCTTCCCCATACATGGTGAAATTATGGCAGGCCCAATCTTCTATAGGTCTTCTGTAGACAATCACAGCTACAGAGAGTCCATGATTGAAATGGCCGTGTCTGGAAGTCTTTTTTACCACACACCTCTCTGTCCTTTGACACTTACATTCTTTCCTCCCCTCTTCCTCAATGTTCTGTGGTCCTTGGGAGAGGTGTTTGTCTATTTTGTTGTTTCACTTTTAATGAAGTTGCACTAGAAAGCTTTTTTTGGCTAACCACAGGGATTCTTGGACTGAGCACTCCTTTATCAATCCCTCTAGTGTGTCGTTCTCTTGCTTGATCAGCGTATTGACCTTCCTCACTGTATGAGTCTCACATATATTATGCTAGGTAGGCACTCTACCACTGGGGGCTACATCTCCAGTCCTATTCCTACTTTTCCCTTTGAGGTAGGGTCTCACTGTGTGAATTCAACAACATTTTGCTTCAACCTCTGAGTAGCTGAAATTACAGGAGTGTATCCCCAGGCTTGGGTATGCAGTGGCTTTGTCCTCTCACCTTGTCTCCAGCTGCCTACCCCACTCTCACTGGCGACAATGACTCTTGTTTGATGGAAAAGTAGACATCATCAGCCAATAATTCTCTAAACCCTGTCTTTCCTTCATCTCCATCTTTATATTTCTTCTTTTATGGTTTTCTCCTTTGTCTTCTCTTAAGAATACAACCCCAGGGGCTTGAGGGATGGATCAGTGGTTAAGAGCACTGACTGCTTTTCCAGAGGTCCTGAGTTCAGTTCTCAGCAACCACAGGGTGGCTCACAACCATCTGTAATGGGATCTGATGCCCTCTTCTGGTGTGACTGAAGAGAGTGACAGTGTACTCACATAACATAAAATACATAAATAAATCTTTAAAAAGAAATAAAATCCCAGCCTCTGTCATTTTTCCAGACACTGTTTCTTGAGCACTATTGTAGCTGTACATTTATCTGTAATCATCTTTTTTTCCTGAATTTTAGTCTCTAGCTTCTGGGCCTTCACTCAGCTTGTGTTATTAATTCCTTCCTCTTTAATTTTTTCCTCCTTAGTCAGCTTTAACTCTCTCACTCCTCCTTTTCCTCGATTTTCTAAAAAATATGCATTTACTGCCTTAGAGAACCACTTTTACCTCACTCCCCAACCTATTGGGGTTCTAATTCTAAAACCTCAAGGTGGTACTCACATTTTATTACAAATAGTTTAATAGCAGTCCTTCCTTCCCCTTAAATCCAGAGCTCAAGAACTGTTCTAAGAGTTCTAGAGATATTCTCATTGTGTCTAAATAAATAAATAAACATCCTATGGACCTATAGAAGATAATACAAAAAGACACTCTGGCAATGGGAAGTTATTTAGGAAGAAGAGTAGTCATTAGTAACAACTGATGCGAGAAGGGGGAACTGAGAACTAAAGGTTACAAACTAGGCAAAGTCTATTCTTATTTCTAGATGCCCATTTGAGGCTGTTGCTTGGTCTACTGCCTGGGAGAGCTTTTAGGGTACCAAGAATAACACTGAACCCACAAAGGGTCCTATAAGATGAACTGTAAGTAGGTCCTGTGAGGGTGTTGCAAGAAGATGAGAGTAGCAGGATGAATGTTTAGATCTAGAGGAGAGAGAAGGCTAATTGTGTCCATTGCCAAATATGACAGTGCACATATTAAGTAAGAATAGGGACCTGTGCACAAGTTTCCTCAACACAAAACTATTACAAATGTATAATAAGCATACAAACTGAATGTTCTGGGGAAATGAGTGATAATCCCTGTATTATCTCAAGGCCATTATTTTGAATTCATTTCTAATCTACTCCACGTCTTAAGTGAATTGGAGTATATTGCACCTAGTGATTTATATTTGGAACCTGGTTCCATTTGTACAAAATCCCCAAAAGATCTTGTCAGTTTCATGTCTGTACATATCAACTGAGATATAGTCAATACACTGTCTATCTTCCTGTCATAGGGATCTTCAACCTAAATTTAAGGCTTTTAAAAATAGTAGAAAATTGTCTGAGTATCTAAAGTTTGAGTCTCCCATAAATATAAGCTGATGTCTTAAGGGTAATTTTCCATTAAATGTTTAATTCTACTTTTCCCAAACAATACACTTTCTGAGAAAATGTTATTCCCTTTAATCAAGGTGACAGTGCATTCGAGTTAAAGCTATTATTTCTCTTCAGCTTGGATGATTTTATTCACTTTCTGCATCAAAGGAGGAGGATGTGGCTGGACGAAATCATCATTATGACATCATCCCCTACAGAGATGAATCTGCTCAGGTTTATGTAGGTGCTTCTGCCCATGCTTATACTCACATATCACTGGCAATCGAGGAGTTCCTGGACATAGACTTTGGAGAGAGGTCATAATCGCTGTCTGATCGATACAGGAAGGACTCCCGGCGTTGACTGTGCACAAAGTTTGCTTGGAGAATTAGCCCAGACCCTGGGCTGGTCATGGGATCCAAGGGACTCCGTCCCGCTGATGTGCCATTGTCCACATCGAAACTGTGAATAGAGGGAGAGAGTTAATTTGGTGGGAGCTCCGGCATGTTGATATCTCAGCAGAGCAGTTAGCCCAGGTTTAGAGATGAACTAGAAATGTAGTGGTAGCATGTTTGTGTAGTACACAAACACCCTGAGTCTGAGCCCTAACACCGCAAACAAACACACAAACAAACAAACAAACCCATGACTGTAAACAAAATGTTGGGTTAACATTCTTATTTTCCTAAACTTTTGATTATTTACAAAGCATAAGTCTTTCTAAACCTAACTTCATTGAAAAAACTAAGTCATTATGCAAAGTAGCTCTGAGCACAAAATTCCTATTTAGAAAAGAACAAATTTATAGTAATTCAGTAAATAGTAGAGTTTGGTTGAACAACTACGACTGTCTGATGTCACGATCCACTTGAACATGGGCGGCTTTTCCTTCTCACACTATACCTATTCAATTGTTACTTTCTCCATTCTTTGCTGTGAACACATAATGGCCTTTAATTTCTTGAATCTGTTTTCCAGACTTTATCTAGCATAAATATCTAGATAAAGATCTTAGAATGCAAGAAATACTGAATACAACATTCATCAGTCAAAACCCTTCATTAACTCACTTTGCTCCAGAATGAAATAAAAACTCTTGGCTGGACTGAAGGTCTTGATCATCTCTCAGCTGCAAGCAACCATCTTCTCATCCCAAGGTACACTTGTACCATCAGGCAGTTTACAGTCAACTTCCATTGACTTACCACCCCTCTCTGGCTATTGCTTCCTGGGTTGCTCTTTTGTTTACTCACCTCTCCTTTGCTAAGACTATTGACATTCATTCCTCAGGACTTAGTTTTTATCTAAAAAGTTTTGCCAGAAACCTCAGAGCCTTGTGAAGTATCCTTCATGCTACCAAAGACACTCCCCTATTAGTTTCTTATGGTCAAGACAGACAGTTAATCGAAAACATTTAGTACATGGTAAATGTCTTCCTGTGTAGATTTTGAACTCTCACAAAATGGACTTTGAGGTATCTGAGCACTTCATGTATTCTTTCAAAAACTTTTATTGGATGGGTCAAGAACCCATGTCATAGACTCAAATAGAGAACCTATTACTATTCTGATGCTAAATGAATAAAACATTAATCCCTAATGATGTATAATTATACCAATAGATTAATGCATCTCTCATCCTTGATCTTAGGGTCTTCTATTTGCAATAGATGGTGAATGACCCTGAGACAAGCTACTGGCCTAGGGGGTAGACAATATGAGACTCCAGAACTACTAACTCTAAGTGGAACATATGTCTTGTATCCCTCTTCTAAAAGCTCAAGAACCACTGTAGAAGAGAATAGGACGAAAGACTTTAAAAGCCAGCAGCAGTAGATAACTACAACAAAATATCTTGTGGACACAACAGGGTAGCTTCAATATGAATTCACAGATGTTGTGACAGCATGCACAATACTTGTACAAATCTAAGACAGACCAAATCCCTGAATGGAGTGGGGAATGGACAGTCTCCCTCTTAGTTGAGGAAGAGTATGAGCGGTTAGCTGTTGGGAAAAGCAGTTGTCTCAAGGAGTATAGCCCCTGATAAACATACAATGCTTCAGTGGGAGGCCACGTTATTCAAAAGTATTTGGGTAGAACATATTGACCAGGATGCAGGGAGATGTAAAATTGGGTGGGAAAGAAACAAGGGATGCATATGAGAAAAGTTGGAGGAGAGAGGGTGAATATGACCAAAACATGTTCTACCAAATTGTCAAAGGACATATCTTGTATGTATATATGTACCTGTATGTGTATAAGTCTCTACCCTTTACTGGGGCTAGAAGCATAGATCAATGGTAGAGTCAAATGGCTGACACACATTAGTCCCTGTTTTCAGCCTCCAGCACAACACAGAAAAACAAACTCCTGTATTAAGTAAGGTAAATAAACATTGAAGAAATGAAATGCATTGAGTTCAGAACAGATTTTTAAAGTTGGTAGATAAAAAATAGCCATATACACAGTTTTCGGTGGAATTGTCATTATAACCCAGATAGACTTTCTCAAAAGACAAAACAAAACAAAACAGAAACAAAACAAAAAACCCTTTTCTAGTGAGACATCAATCAGCATCAAATTCAATTCTCATCTGTTCTTCAGAGAAGAGAGTGACATCCTGGGATAGGCCAGGGGGTATGTGGCTAAAGGGAATTACTGAATGCACAAATGAATTTAAATTAAATGATTACCGACATGTCCCCATTAGAATCTTTCTCCAGAACTGAACATGTAGCTCAGTTGTACAGTGCTGCCCTACATACACAATGCCCTGGGGTTAGTTTTCAGCCTGCCCATGTGTGTGTGCAACCACCCCTTTAAACACACACACACACACACACACACACACACACACACACACACACACACACAATTTGTGGCCCACTAGTTTAAAACATTTTTAAATTTTTCTTTTCTAGATTTATTCATACTTAGTGTCATGTCCCAAGTGTTCCAAGTAAGCCAAGTAATGGGGGAATCATTAAATCACTGATCACTATTCATCGGTGACCAAGCAACACCCGAATCAAACCTTCAGGCAGGGGTAAGACAGTGTTTCAACTGCTGTAAAGAGTGGTATCTGGGGAACTTAGAGAGGCTCTTTTTGGGTGTTATTCATTTCTTAAACACTTAATATGAGTATACTGTGATTAAAAACTGTAAAAGCAATAGTATTAATTCAGGCTGGCCTACCTGTGATGCTTCATAGAAGAGTAGTGACTAAAGTGAGCCTTTAACACTACTCAATATGCGTTTGGAAGATCCTATTCAGAAGAGTAGGGAGGGATGGGATATATTTCCCTTTAAGGAGACAGTCACAGAGGATCTAAGGATGGAAATTCTCTACAAAGCATCTGTGCTTGCTTCCTCTTATTATTTAGCAGAATGATGTTAGTGTTAAATGGAACAGAAGGAAACTTCTCTCTCCATATTCTTCTTGTACAATAAAGGAGATAGAAGAGTATGGTTTGGGGTTCACTTTTTTTCAGTTTAATAGATTAATTGAAACTCAATCGCCAAAAACACCCCATTAATTTAATGTTTTTCAAATAAAATGTTTTTAAATTCCATTAAGAAAAATATTAGCTTACAGAGACATCCTACTATAGATTATTTTGGAAAAATAATACTAGATATCTTAAAAAATTTTGATAATAATACTATCATAAAAATCAAAACATTTACTAACTGGATAAATTATGTCTGTTCTGAGATCTAACTAGGGTCTTTGCTGTCTGTAGATGTAATATAACACTTTGTCCACTAGATGGAGAGAATGTTCTTAAATATGGAGAATGCATTATAAAGTAATGGGAAGGTCTACATTACCTATTAAAGACTCACGAAAACCTCTTAAATATTATCTAAAATAACGCCTCAAAATCTATTAAACTGCTTATAAACATTTACTAATATTTCATCTATCTAAGAAACAGTTAAATTAGCTTTACTTTTAAATTAATTCATTTCTTTCTTTTTCCAAGAATGGTCAGACTGGTCTATCACTTAGAGGTTCAAATGACCTTCCAGCCTCAGTCCTCCGAGTATCTGGGACTAAAGCTATACACCATGCATGCTTGGCTAAGAATCTGCCTTGGGACCAGGCTGACGAGGAGGAGCTGATGTTCTATTGGACCTTTACTTTAAAATTACTCAGGAAGACATCACTGACCCTTCAAAGTACATCACTCAATGTCTGTTATACTGAACAAGGCACCATTGATATCAGCAATATCCTGGGAAAACCTTTGAAATTTGGGAATGCAACTTTTCTCAGAGTAGTTTGATTTGGGAGGTGGGCATTTGGTCATATGTGACATGAGCATGCTAGCCTTCTATTTAGTAAGTGCTTCTTTAATCAAAATTCATTATCAGGGAAAAGCAATATTACTGAAAATACCTAGTTCAAAGTATTACCAAATATCAGCAGTGGTGAATAACACTATAGAAAGCTTTTACATAATGAAGAATTTAGTGAGCGAGCTTGTGTAGTTCAGTAATTGTTCTTAGATTAATACTTGGGTGGCGGGATACAGATATAGGAAGCAAGGCAGTAACATCTATAAAGAAAAAAAGGCCAAACATATAGCACCAGTTCTAAATAGCCTCCAAGCAGAAAAGCACAGTGCTATATGAATTGAGGAATCAGATATGTCAAGAGAAAACATATATAAAGGAAGCTTAATGCATGGAAGGGGTAAAGGACCCAGTCAGAACGAAGGATGCCCAGTCAAAGTGAAGCAACATAAGCAAGCTTGGGATAGGGTGGTGGCGAGTAGTCAAACAGGACACAGAGTTGGACTGCATTTGTAGGATGGTGCTAAAGAGCGGTAGGGACATTCAAAAGTGGCGACACTGTACTGTACAGGTAGGCTGGGATGTGAATAGGAACTGCGCCAAGGCGTGTAAGCATCAGCTCACAATAGAGAGATATGTGGAAAGACACATGGCTGTTTAACAGCCTATGCCTAGGTCTGACACGTGGGAGACTGTTTACGTTCATGTGGCTAGATCTGTGAAAACAAATGTGCTGTTTCTGCGATTATGGGGAGAGTAGAATAGCCACGAAATAGAAAATAAATCAAGAACCAAAGGATGAGGGAGGAACCCCTCCCAAATAAAAGGCTTCTTAACTAAACTCTTCAAGTATGAAAAGGAGGGTCGCGCCTGCAGAGAGATCTTGTTGGGTAGAAATAACAAAAGCCAGTACTTGTCTTACGCTGTAGGCTACAAATCAACTGAGTGTGAGACTACTTATTATTGGCTTAACTTTCTGAAAATTAGCTTCATTTAAACCGCGAGCTAGTTTATGCTGCAAACAGAGATGGCTTGAAATGAGCTGCCTGGTTTTGAAACATGGCTTTGTCTCTAGTCCTTGGTATTAATAAACCGAGAGAGAGGTGGGGGTGGGGAGAGCAGTTAATTCAGTTGTTGGCATCAAAGAGACAAGGAAAAGTGAGATTCCCAAGGATCAGAGGATCCTCCTGGGATTAAGGGAGTGTTTGGAAATCTGTAAAAGGTCTTAGCTCATGGAAAACAATGGCATGCTATAATATCCCATGTATTTTCCCCCTGAATGCAGTGCAGGCATTCACACATCTTATAGGATCTGGCTTATAGCAATAGATGGTTGCAGGAAAATGATGATACTGCTATATTGGTCCCTGGGGGGTTGGGGGTGGGATAAGAGTCAAGATCTGTTGGAATGATGCATTCAGAGCTCTCGAAGGTTGTGTGTGGATGGCAATTTTTTTCTATGGAGCCTTGTTTCCTCAAGAGACAGACAGAAATCAGACAAACTGGCCAACCAACAGAACTGCTCCCAGATTTTCCCATTTTTATTTTCATTTTAGTGCAATCAATGGATAGTAATGGAGTCTCTATCTACCTCCAATCCAGCTGCCTCACTGTCCCCATACTTCCTCTCTACTAACCTTACAACTGGTTTGCTAAGGTTTGTTTCTCACCATTTTTTCCTGATGTTCTGGTGGGAATATTTTGATTCTCGATTACCATGTGGATCTCTCCCGAGCCTGCTTCCTTCCTGAGTAAATTCTTCATTTCATTTCCTCTAGCCTTTAAGATCTCAACACTGACTTCAGGGTCGTGAGGTGGGGCACAGGAAGGACTACAGTGGCTAGTCTCCTAAGAGTCCTTATCAATGTGAGTTCCCTGGACTAAGCATTCTGTTAGGAGGCTTCCTGGGAAAGACCCAGCTGAATGCTCAGGGAACCCTAGGAACCTTAACTAAAGCCAGGAAGAAGCAGCTGTCTGCTGCTCCTGAAGCCGTGTGCTGAGAACGATGGTGTGTTCAGAACACAGGCATTTTGGTTCATGTTATAAGGTGAAGGGATTCTAAGAGGGTTTAAGGTAGAAAACCAGAGTTAAATTTTGAGCCTTGGTTCTGTCCCTTATTAGTCAGATCGTCTTGGCTAAATCATTTACCTGCTTAAGGTCCCACTTCCTGATAGAGAACGGCAGGCAGTTGTGAGGCCATTATGAGGATTAGAAGTGAATATGGTTAGAAAGCATTTAGCTCATTGCCTGGCAGCTAGTATATGCCCAGTAGAGCCAGCGGCCAATGTTTTAGTTTTGTTAATCTTTATCTTCCACTGAGATCATCCACCAAGATCATTGTCTCTATGTGAGTCACTCTGTGTGTCTAAACACAACACTTCGAGGAGAAGCTAAATGGAGACATGAGGGAGGAAGAGACATATGGGACAGAGCAGGGGAGTGTGCCCCGGCCATCAGTGAGGTGCCAGATGCTGGCCCCGTTTGCTCTTACAGCTTCAGCTGCTTTGAGGGCATCTACCGTCCTCCATAAAACTGGGGTAACATCCTGGCATAGGGTAGAGACTCACCAAGGAGAAAGAACAGTTCCGTGGTAGGAAATATGGAAGGCATAGAAGTCCCAACAACTACTGCAGGCTGTAGCTGAATATAGTGGGTAGAAACAACGTGTCAATCTTTTATCTCCAGATGTAAGTTGTGCCTAGAGGCAATTACATTGTTATGGTGGTTTCTTTTTGTTTGTTTTTTTTTGGGGGGGGGTTGCTTACTGCCCCAAGGGTACAGCATCCCTCACTGTTGGCTATCCAATGGTACACATGGTGTCTAGCCACTGGGGAGGAGAAGGAGGTTGACTCTCATGCATAAGATATCTGGATGATGATCAAGAGTTCTTCTTCATGGGGTTGGGGATTTAGCTCAGTGGTAGAGCGCTTGCCCAGCAAACACAAGGCCCTGGGGTTGGTCCCCAGCTCCGGGAAAAAAAAAAAAAAAAAAAAAACCAAAAAAAAAAAAAAAAAAGAGTTCTTCTTCATATCAAATATTTCATTCATTCTTATCAGGACCATATGGTTATAAAATGTGTTTCTTAAGAACACTAGTGATATGGGACCACTCGACTTTTTTCTGAGAGCCAGATACCTCCTCTGCAATAGGAAGCACTTCACGAAATTAACTATTTTGATATTTTTTTACAGACTCTATAGAAGACTACAGTTTATAGTGCTATGCACATATGATGCCTTCTCAAGCAGAAACTGAACATCAAATGTCAGCAAGGATATTCAGGATATTTTACGTTACTAGATTAAATGGTACTGTGGCTGTTCCTTTGCATTTTTTTCTGTGCATTTCCACAGAGGGTAGGCATTTAAGAAAAAACAACCATAGTAGTTGTTTAAAAAAATGTCATGGTGGGCAAAGCACTTGTTGGCCTCTGAGTTCTACCCCCAGAACCTATATAAAGTTGAAACAAGAGCTGTCCTATATATGTGCACACATGCATGCACACACACATGCACAGGTACACAAATGAACAGAGAGAGAGAGAGAGGGGGGGGGGGAGGGAAAGAGAGAGAGAGAGACAGAGAGAGAGAGAGAGAGAGACAGAGAGAGAGAACATGAACTAAATTTTATTACAGTTTCACATATGGTTTTCATGAACAAAAGCTTGGTACTCACAGTATGTACTTATTTATGAGTGAAATGATGTTTGATAGTTTATTAGTAAAAGTATCAGGTGAAACAATAGTCATTTATGACTTGCCAGTGACAAGTCACAGTCAGGTGACAAATGACAATAAAGGAGTGTAAGATGAAGTTGATAAATGGAGTTTGACATAAGAGAAAATAAGCAGGACAGGCTTTGTGCATTTTGGTCAAACAATACAGAAGGACTCCATTTTTATGAGATACACATTAGACCAGTGTGGTGGACCAAAGAGTCAAACCTCAAAGCTGTCATCTATAATGTGCCTGTGCTGGAAAACAAGGCCACCACAGAGGTGACAACCATTGAGGGAGATAGAGTCCTAATCCAAGAAGGCTCCACAAAACTGTCCACTGAACTCCACACATGTGCTACTGCATAAGCGCACCCATTCTCAGCACAGCACATACATGTACAATAATATCTTAAATCTGTCCTGGCTATTCAGGTTCCATGTGAATTTCAGACTTGCTAGTAGAATTGCTCTTCTACATCATTGAAAAATGTCATTGGAATTTTGGTGGGCATTGCAGGGAAATTGTTGCTTATTACGAGGAGTAGAGACAGGTCCACCGCTGTAGGTTTTTAATGCATGAACATGCATAAGAAAGGAGAACAGGGGGGTTGGGGATTTAGCTCAGAGGTAGAGCACTTGCCTAGCGAGCGCAAGGCCCTGGGTTCGGTCCCCAGCTCCGAACAAAAGAAAAGAAAAAAAAAAAAAAAAGAAAGGAGAACAGGAACAGACAAGCAAATTAAGTCAAACTAAGAAAATTCTGCCCAGCAAAGAACAAACAGAAAGCGTGGAAAACACAGCCTCCAGGTGGACAGAAGCATTTTCAAATGTCTCTCTTCCTTTCTTTGTTCTTTCCAAACAGGGTTTCGCCGTGTAACCCTGGCTGTCCTAGAAACTCCCTTTGTAGACCAGGCTAGCCCAAAATTCATGTAGACGGGCCCACTTCTGCTTCCCAAGTGCTGAGTCTAAAGGGATGTGCCGTCACACATGGCTCAAAGGACATTTTTAGTAAAGGGTTACTGCCTATAACACATAAAGGACACATTTCTCTAGACTGGCTTACCTGAGGGGTCAGAAACAGCCCCTGAGGACTACTGACTCAGTTTCCTTTCCCTGGTTCTGGTTCTGTCAGGCTTTTTCTTTTACCATATTTCTCAGACACAGTTCTCCAACTCCAACAGGCAAAGAGGAGGCAGAGAACATTTCTGTCTTCTTTTTTTTCTTTTTAATACAGAACAAACTATAATTGTTTTAAAGATGTTTTCACTGGGAGACATATTTTTGTGCTATGCCCCCGCATCCTCCCACTCCCTCTCACTTATTCTTCAAGTTGCAGACAGAATAATCATGCTGAGATGATAATCAGGTCCTGGCAAAGTCCCCGCTCCCCAGTCCCCATGTCCTTACAGTGGCCACAGATCCTTGAGGATCTGGGTCGCCCGAGGTTTCCCTAATGGCTGTTACACTTTCATCTTAGGTCACCTAATGCCGTTCTTCCCACTGAACTGTGTGCATGTTCTTCTTCTGGGCTCTTTGTACCTATGGTGCTCTCTCTCTGGGTAATATTTTCCCAACTTACCATAGTGAAAATTTTACACATAGTGGGCTAGCCTCATACTGTCCTACGTAAGACTGACATCCTAGCCTCTGAGTTTAATCATTTCTTCCTCTCTTTATGTCTTCGCAATATTCACTAGCCTTTCATATACTAATTTTTATTTACTATTGTCTCCATCCTATTAGGATGTATGTTCCAAACGTGCAGATATTTTAACCTATTTTCTTTGATGTATCTATCAGAAGCACCTACAATTGTGCCTTATGGGTACTATTTGCTCAATAAAACATTGTGAATTTATAAATACCTTTAGATATAGCACTGCTGTCTACTGGTTACCCACTGTGGCTAAGTATATGGCTCTACCTCAAACAAGTATCATTATTTTTTTAAAATTCGATTAGTAATTGGCTATTTATTTGAAGAAATGAGGTTGAACATTTCACTTAAAGAAATGATCTGGGAAGAAACTTCAAAGGCTATAGCCATAAAGAACATATTAATCAAGAAGATTTTTGCATATTTTCAAGCCTGACCTATAATCAGCCCTGTGATCAGGAGTTGCCCAGGTTTTATAGCACCCGAGAGCTCACTTTGAAAAAAGTTATCAAGAAAAAAAAGCTCTTATGTTTTTCAAGCTACACAAAATTCTGTAATTATGTAGTATCCCCCTCCCCCTCCAGAACAAGGAAGGAACTAAGACAAGCAGTCAGCAAGGGCTTGGGACCTGATCTTCAGAGCTTCACTGCAAATGGGGATCCACAGCCAGAAAGGAGGTGGGAAGGAATGATATGGCCCAAAGGCAACAGCAGCGCTCTCCCTGAAGGTGAGCGAGAAACAGCGTCCATCTTAGGTTCTAGCGCACACTTCTGCCAGCAATTTTTCCCATGATGACCACCCCCTGCTTCTGAGTAATATGAGAGTGAGCCCATCAAACAGCACATGTAATCACTTTGAACGTCTGATGAGAGTCATCTTGCAGATTTACTATCTCCCTAGATACTACATTTCCCTTTTGGAGGTGGGCTTTCAAAAAATGACTCCCATCCTATCTCTGGCTATGCTGTATTTAGACTTATACAAATTAATTTTCCTAAAGCCTTAGTTGGATGAGTAAGAATTATTAAGTGATGACTCCCTCAGGAAAATCCTTAGCAATAAAATATTCTAGGTTAGATAAACTTAAAAAGGCCAGGTAAAATTATGGTTGAAAACAAAATTGTAATTGTCATTCCACAGTTTCTTTTAGGAGTGTTATGTGAGTCTGATTTTTTTCTACTAATGAATGTGAAAACTCCTACAACTGTGTTTTTCTCTGGATCTGTATTCACTCTCAAACAGGTCAGGAAACCGTTCCCCAGCCCTGCTATTAAATCTATTTTGGAGAAGTGATATTACTCAGTTTCCAACCTCAGCCACCCAAACACATGGGGTTTCCACACTCTGGGTAGAAGAGAACAGAAAAGGGTTTCAGAGAGTGCTGTGGCCTGGGCTAGACATTACTGCTTTACTTCTACCAGGGTAAAGGCTTTACAGGCACGTTATCTGATGTTCGCAAGCAACTGCTCTCCTCTGGACTTCTTTTAAAACACATCGTGGAGAAGAAAACAGGAAAGTGTGAATGCTTGTGCACAGAGTTCCTCAGTGGGCTGTGGTTGCCATACTGGGGGATTATAGTTACCATGTTTAAGGCTTTAAGACATTGAGTTTGACTGACTGTTAAAAAGGATGTAGGGTTTCCTTTAATAATGACTTTAAAGGGTTATGAGAACCTTCATGTTTCCATGAAATGATTTTGGATATGGTTGTGGTTAAAGATAAGAGGATCTTGGAAATTCTATAACCAAACCATCCATGGGGCAAAGCCTGTTTGCTGGCTGCCAGATTCCATTTTTGGCTTCTTCCCTAACACAGATGGCCCCATTGCTTGGCCATGTGACTGGCTGTGAGCAGAAATACTACATGCTATCTTCGGGCTGATCCCTACCTCTCACCACATGCTTGCCTGGGCATTCCTTCTCCTTGCAGGTAGATGCAGAATATGCTACAGCATGTCCATATCTGGCAGACAGAGGGACCTGAGGACTCTCGGTTTACTGGTTTGAGAACAAGCTAGAGAGGTGACTTTCTAAGTGCTAATGTAGAATGTTACCGACATGAACCTAGTGTTTAAATTGCTTGGATTTGGGGTTTGTTAACACAGTGATATCCAGCACAGTATGTTACAGCAAGGTAAACTTGCTGACTAAAGATACGTTTTACTTTCAAACATCTCATGTCAATGTCTTCTAGGACCCTGTGGAACCAACCATCTCTTTCCTTTTTTGCCTCCTATATTTTCTTCTCTCTCTTTTTTTTTAAGTTCATTACTAACACCTACTTCCATTAAGGAATTTCTCACCATCTAAGAAATGTATAAGGGGTGTGAGAAAATAAGCTTGCTAACATTTCATGGAGTGTGATGTTCTATAGAACGAAGGCGAGGCCAGTTCTACTCTGCCTTGAAGGTGATCGGGAAAGGGACAGAGCAGCTGCTCCAGGCACAGAGCTAAAGCTTGGGCTCATCTCTGGATCACAGATGGGACACAGCCCCAGGAGTCACTAACACTTAGGATCTGTCTTCCTGCTGCACTTGAGCTATGGGGTCCCAAAGCAGCAGATCAGAGGCTACCCTGGAATGCGATTCTAGAAAACGATAGTATTCTGCATGCGCACGATTCTCTGTGTAAATCCAAGGAAGGATTTAGAACTAGGAGGACTTCATAGTTCATCCAAATTTAAGACACTACCCACTTCGTTATCTAGCTCCTTTACAAGGAAGCGGAATTGACTTGTGGTCTTCAAAGTGGGGGTGCTAGAGTCTGCATCTGACGCTGTAGGTCCTTCCTTGTCTGAACTGACAGCTCGCCTGGGAGTAGGAAACAAGACTTGACCAGCTGTGGTGCCAGTGTGTTTCAGCTCCTAGCCACCATGACACCGTTTTACTCTTCTTAGATGACTGAGTCCATGGAGCTCTGTTCACAAATCCCCCACACCTGCCAGGCCCTTAGCCAAGAGAAGAGCATTACTGTTTTCTGACTACCAATAATGGCTCCTTTAATCATGCCCAACGGAGATGTAATGTTCAATCCTGTCCCTTAGGGCTTTGACTTCTACTATGTGTTCAGTGAAAATCATGCTAGGCTTATCTTTCTATCAATTAAAAGTCCTCTCAATTAAATGTCATCAACTCTCTCAAATATTGAGATACATTTTTTTCCACTTTGGGGGGATTTACACCTATATTTTTTGGATTAATTCAGATAGTCTAGTTATGTGTATTTTGTTTTCCTCCTATTTTATTGTAGGGTTTATTCCATATAACCTTGGTTCTCATTTATTTCTCACTTATAAAAAGTGAGTCATTCTCTTTCATTGAGTAATCCAAATTGTACAGGGAACTCTAAGTATGGTGTAAAAATAACTGACTGTAGTACAGGTTTGGATCCACCAAGATTGCTCTGCTACAGAAGCTGATGCCAGAATCCTCCCCTCGAGCCTTTCCTAATAGCCACGGTCATTTTAATATGTAGTATTTATCTCAGACGGCAGCACAGTTATGTACCATGTATGTTCTATTTAGTCTCATTCTATAGCATAGGTATGTACCATATATGTATATACATAAGTATATTCCATGTATGTAGTATATAGTCTAAGTCTGAAGTACAAGTATTTACCATGTGTATCGCATTTACTCTTCATCTGAAGAACAGGTATGTAGCATGGATGTAGTACTTAGGCTCAGTCTGAAGCACAGGTATGTATCATGTGTGTAGTTCTTAGTCTGCAGCACACATATGCACCATGTATGTAGTATCTAATCTCCATCTGCAGCACCAGTTATGAATGGTGATAATCTAATTGCAAACACGTTCGTTTTTATAGAAAAAAAAACATTCTGATAAAAGTTCTATTTTTTTCCATACATGTAAGAGGTCAGATTTTAAATTTTTAAAGTTAGAATGAGCAAAACAAAACAAAAACAAAAACAAAGAAAACACCATAAGCTCCTGTTTTGCTGACCTCTGAAATTATCTTCTTTCGCTAATTTTTGAAACTAGGCCTTGAGAATTAGAGTGAGCTGATGGCCGCGCCTCATGAAATGCAAACCAAAAGGTCTGCGAACATGGGGTACTCAGGCACCGTCTTTCCTTTGGCTTTTTTTCTCCTAGAACTGAAATGTTTTAAAATCTTAAAGTGTAACCCTTTTGTCCTCCTCGTTCTGTGAACTTTAGAGCTAAAATTTTAATTTATAGAGAGGAAAAAACTCAAATCATTTCTATACTTCATTTCATATTTTCATAATTCAGTTCTAAGTTGTTCCCTAGGAGGGAGCTACTCCTTAAACTGGCAGTGAAATTATGGCTTTCCATTCCATGCATGCCCTTGAGCCCACAAAAGCACCCCAGGCCCCATGAAAATGATCTCTTCGGATTGTGGCGATTTACCATTTACCACATGCAAGAGCTTCTGATGGCTTCTCATTCCACCCAGGCAGAGATGAAAGCCTTCCTCCCTCAGGCCTTCTGCCCCGTGCCTTCTCCCTCTGCCCCACATTTCTTTCCTGCCATTCTAGTTACTATTATGTTACTGGACCCATTTGTGAACAGCAGTGTGTTGGCGTAAGTATAAGACGGGCAATAATCAAGCCATCACAGCGTCAGCAACACTTCACACAGTAAAACATTGATGGGCGCATCTCAGTTGTACACGCCAGATACTCCACCGCATTCACCCATTATTCTCAAACATTTCCCAGGCTCATTTTCAGTATTTGATGCAATTCTAACAATGACTTGGATACCAGGCCATAGGAGAGGCATGGATTATTCTCATGTGAGGGGCTTTAAGGAAAGCAATGCTATTCCCAGGCTCCCATAGATTCAAGTAGCTGTACTGAGTCAGACTCACACCTTCTGATTTTTGGAATAAAAATGTAAATGGAGGACTAAACGGTCAGATTAGCTCACATTTCATAAAGCTCAAAACAAAGGAAATTTGTATTGTACTGTGTCCCCTGAGAATGCAGAAACACTATCTAAGCACAGTATTCAAGACTGTTGCACAGAATACAAATCTATAAAATGAAATAACATATTTACATGTTTCTATATAACCAAAGGAAAATGTTGGAAGTGATTAGAGTAGAGTCCAATACCTTGTTAATCACCCTAACGGCATTTTAAAGACTTACATGGTCCATGTGTAATTTGACTTAAAAGATACCACAAACAAACATTGAAGTATTTTGTTAAGATATTACAGAGCAACGCTCCAGGACAGACTTGCAAAGACTGTCTGTGGGATATGTTTCTTTATAACACACGATAAGAGCCACCTCCCTTTCCAATCCTCTCTTGAGAAATAGACTAACCTGTGCATTCAGAATCTGCTGCCATCTGATTATTATTTTCTCAGGCCTCCTGATGTTGTTAGAAGTCACTTTATCAATGGAGGGGGGCAGGGAATCCATCATTCAATCTGCATTGCTAGCTCACACATCGCTTGGTCAGGGGTTTTAGAAGGCAAATACTCTTGGACATTCTGAATCAATAGATCTGATTTGTATTTTCTTTTTTTTTTTTTTTTATTAACTTGAATATTTCAGGCCTTTCCCGTGATGTTGTTTCAGTATTAGTCACTTTTCCACTCAATATTCATTGGAGGGGGGGGTCCATGGTCTTTTAGGTAATCCATTGTTGTATTCAATCTGCATTGATTCCTAGCCTCACACAGAGGTTTGCGCTTGGTTTGCTGTATTCTGGCTGTGTCTCTCAGGGTTTTGCAGAATCCATCTTGCAAATATATATGGGCCACATGTGGGCAGGCTCTGACATTCTGTTTTAATCAAGGGTATTCTTGATCTGGAAGCATTCTACATTTATCATCCGAGCCATGTTCTAGGCATCTAGGGTAAATTTGGGCTATTTATCAATGAAACCATGTATGTCTGGTGATTGGGTTAGCTCACTCAGGATGATATTTTCCAGTTCCAACCATTTGCCTACAAGAAATTTGTATTTTCTAAAGCTGGGGTAGGTTATCAGGCTGGAATCGTGAGACCTGCTGATACGTAAGGTTCTTTCCAACTTCAGCATCCCTTACTCCAACTACACAGCAGTGAGCCCTGCTCCCATTCCTCTGCCCATAGCTTGATGGAAGGAGAGAGAGGAGTCGGGTGGGTTTCCTGTAATCTCCCTGATTATGCGCCCTGTGTCTCTACAGCATTCTCTATCTAGTTGCTGGGATTTTGTGTACAACTGAATGGAAGGGGGGAAAAAAGCAGAAAAGAAGGAAAAGAGGGAGAGAAGAGGATGCAGTTTGGAGTGGGAATCTGGATAGTGTTAGACAGTTAGTTAATCTGTCTGAGATTCCAATCCCTCATTTATCACGGAGACATAACATTGCCTTCATAAAGAAGGTATGTTGTTGAGCCCCATGTGCTTGTGGCTATTACCTGTATCACTGAGGCAAACAGCCAATAGAAGGCACATGCAGCACACAGATACAGTACTGTTTTGTACTTTTCAGCCCAAACTGAAAATTTATGAAATAGGGACAAAAATGTTGTCTTTATATTCCTGTACTTGGGAGGTCGAGGCAGGAGGATCAGAAGTTCCGGGTCATTCTGGACTCCAGAGCAAGGTGAGCCAACCTAGGCTACATAAGATCCTGACTCTGAAAATGAGGAACAAAAAAAAATAATAATAATCCTTGGGCTAGAGAAATGGTTCCATGGTTAAGAGCACTGACTGCTCTTCCAGAAGTCCTGAGTTCAATTCCCAGCACCCACATGGTGGCTCACAACCATCTATAATCTGTAATGGGATCTGATATCCTCTTCTGGTGTGTCTGAGGACAGCTACAATGTACTTATATATAATAAATAAATAAATCTTTAAAAAAAATTGTCCTCAAAGCTGGTTTCTTCATATTTTCATTTGAATTCATGCTAAACAATCTTTATACATTCATCAGAAGAAATGTAAACACCTACATGTATGTACATATAAAGAAAGAAAGGAGTGCTTGTTTGTATTTAAACACAATGAATATAAGTTTATACATATTTGTACGTGGAATAAGAAAAATACGTTACTTGTTGTAGTGGTTTGAATATGCATGGCCCAGTGAATAGCACTATTAGGAGATGTGGTCTTGTTGGAGTAAGTATGGCCTTGTTGAAAGAAGCATGTCACTGTGGGCATGGGCTTTGAGAACTAGCTGCCTAGAAGCCAGTCTTCTGTTTGCCTTTAGAACGAGATGTAGAACTCTCAGCTCAATCTCCAACACCATGTCTGCCTGGATACTGCTATGCCTCCCGCCTTGACGATAGTGGACTGAACCTCTAAACGTGTAAGCCAGCCCCAATTAAATACTGTCCTTATCAGAGTTGCCTCGGTCACGGTGTCTCTTCATAGCAATGGAAACCCTACCTAAGACACTTGTCTTATCGAGCAGCTTGGAATATTATGGTTCCCATTTTCATTTGAAATGACAAAATATATCCCTTCCTTTCTCTGTTCCCCTAATAAACCAGGAGTATCTGGAAGAAGAAAGAGGTTGCCATGGATTAGAAAGTTTACAGAGAATTGAAGTTATCTCTTTTGAATATTATATCAACACCTGTATTTCACCAGGAAATCTCATGCACATTTAAAATATTTATAACACGAAAATGCCTTATATGGGCTGTAAGGTAAGGGCAAAGGTATGGACTTAAAGGTGGTGGTAATATGAGCTCGGTATCCTTTGGGATGAGTAGAAACCTGAGATATTTATTGCCTAGACATCATGTTAAGATGACCCCAGAAAGGGAATCTTTGGAATGGTAGAGATTAAGTTGCATCTAAAAGCCAGGTGTTCCTATTACCAAAATAAACACAGCTTAAACAATGGCAAACATTGGAATGGAATCAAAGAAGCAGGGTTTGGGGAACTGAAGCAAGCAAACAGTCCTGGGTTTCAACGTGTAGTTCCAACGAAGGCCCTAAGTATGAACGCTGTGGCTGCTGTTGGCAGATCTATGTGTGTCCCCAAATGTATCAAGGTGACTTGGCCCATGTCCTGAAAAGTGGTCTGAATGTCAATTTTGCTGAGTTGCACCTCACAGATCACTTATGGTCTGTCAGACTCCCTCACTAATCCAGTTTTCTGAGTCTGCTGTCTTGACAGAAGGAGAGCTGCTAACCTCACAGCTCCCAATGGCAGGCTACACAGACAACCCTTGCAGACTATCCATGAGCTTGGCTGTGCCTGCTCCATGGGCACTCTACCAAGAGTCACACTATATAAATAGCTAATAACAGTGAAGAGTATTTTCTTTGTGCTTCATGTCCATGGTCTCGTTTGGATTTTTACAACTGTGCTTCATAAATGAATGATATTTAGAGAAATCACTGGCTTAAAGTTCATGGCTTCATCTATTCATCCTCATTGCCTCTCTAGCACCCAGTGGTCCATTTTAAAGTACCCATACAGGTCCCCAAAGTGTCATACAAATTTCATGGGCTTTGGACTCAGACCTAGACTGGAATGTGTTCTGTGTCTTTTGGGCTCCCTGAGCCTGGGATTTCCTTGTTAGATGTGAACCACTCACATTTGAGGGACGAAGTGGGTTAATGAACATTAAAGTACACAGGGCATAGTGTCAAAAGCAGGACATGCTCCTTCCACTGTAAATACACTGGAGTGTCCTAAGACAATTTTTGTTATTTCATTATGATCTCCATAATTTGGCTGGCTGCCTGCATCTTGACACCAGCACAAATGAAGTGACTACTGTCAGCCCTTCAAGTTCATGTCACTAATGGCAAAGACAGCTTTCCCAGCTCAAAGAATGTCTCTGTCAAAATGAATTCTACCGTTACTTGCACATCAAGATGCTTTTACATGTGGCTATGATATAATCAAGTCAGAGAAGGGGATAAGATTCTAATTCTGGTTCAAGACAAAATAAAACAGGAATTATTTGCTTATCATAGACAATAGAATCGTTTTTGAGTAGCATAAGCATGTTCAAATTGACACTTGGGTAACATTTCAGGTAACATGTCAGCAAGAGATGACACAATTATATAGAACATTCCATATGTATGATTTCTGGGCCTTTGGGCTGCCTAACTTGTTTTCCTGTAGCTTTTCTTAGCTCTGCCGATACTGGGTAAGTGGTACAGGAACTGAGAAATGACATCAGTTAAACACCAGACTCTCTGCTCATGACCCCCTCATCGTCCTAATCTACAAACGAAGTGATTTAGCTGATAGGACAACTGGAGAGCCTGAGAAGCCTCATTCCTGCCCTGTGCATGTGACAAGATTGCCTCAGCTCAGGTCACTCTCAAAAGTTTACCCACATTACCCACCTGTAGCAGAAGATGTGAAAATTTAGGTATTTGTGACTCACCATCCTTAAAAATCAGATAACTTGGAAATATAAGCCTTAAAAATCCTAAACACACCTACCCATTGCCTTATAATCCCTCCACACACATCTTTGAATATAACTCGTGAGAGAGTTAGTATGAGCTAGTGGTTATGGCTAGATAGGCACTTTAGAGTCCAACAGCCTGCATTAGAATCGAGGTATCACTGACTTGTAGTTCTGGGGTTTAAACTACACCAGCTGTAAATTATTTCAGCCTAATTTTCTCAAATTAAAAACGAGGATGAAAACAGCACCTGTGTGGTGGGCTCATTATGATGGTTAAGAGAATAAAGTATGTCAAATACCATGTGACAAAGCACTGTGTAAATGTTTGCTGTTATTTTAAGACGTTACAGACCTCCAACACTTATTCATGGATAACAGACTACGAATTTCTGCTATTAAAAGAGTACCATGGTTCACATCAATTAAAAACAACGTCCTATCACACAAACAAGATCCCATTGAACAGAAGTGATTGCCTCTAAAGGGGCATTCAACTGCCCCGTCTGGTACCCGGGGCCAGTAGACGATAGACTCAGATACATAACCAGTTGTTTTATGGAAGGACAATGAAGCCACCTCTTGCGGCGTCTGCCTGTACCAGTCCCAGCTTAAAAAACTTGGCAACCATTTGCACTTGATTTAAAAAAGAAAAAGCTTGTTGGCTGCCAGCACCTTATAAGGCTCCTTTTTCTGTCCCTGTCATGTTCTGGACAGGGTTCTGCAAATGAAGAAGAATTCTAACAGATTTTAAGGAAAGAATATTTGTCAGGTAAGCAGCTGGTGTGGTCTCTTTCCATGGACCCAGAAAGAGTGTAACCTATTTGACAAAGCCACAGCTCTGGGAGGAATTCCATTAAACACAGTGACTTATCCTCATTGTGTAGTTTAACCAAACATGAAGTTGGCCTTGGAGAAGATCTTTCGTTGGGGACAATGCAGAGATTTTACTGGTGCGATGCTATTTTCTCTTACGCTTGACTTGTGTTTCAACATAGCCTGTTTTAGCCTGAGTAGATTCTTGGCCAAATCAGTACATTGTGAAATGACTGGAATATCTTCCAGCTAGCCAGAAATTTCAGAAACATTAATCTTTTGCACAAAAGAGGCACATGTTGAACAGGACCCAAGAGTCCTGCATCAGATTCTTGTGCTCCAGAAAGATCGTTGCAGACAGCAGCTGAGAATTAAGTGGCTTTTAAGCCTTTAGCACCTAGGAAAGTTCTGGCATCAAATATAAGAACTTCAGAACTGTTCACGGGATGAATTCTCTATATATGGTCATCTACATATCCTTTCAAATCTTTCATCTTTTTTTTTCCTCTTGATATTGAGACACGTCATTGCTATATTAGCTATTAACTCAAGCTAATCTTGAACTCCTGAGCTCAAAAGATTACCCTCTGCCTCAGCCTCACAGGACAGCAGGGGTTGCAGGCTCCCTGCCTGCTCTGAACTCCTTGTTAGGCGTTATTGCTGTGCTGGTGAGGGAGATTTGGGAGAATTTACCGAGCTGACACCTGCTGCAGCTGACACAAGGTGCACCTTACAGCTCAGTCACCTGGAGAATCTCATAAGCACCAAAGCCACAATTTTACTTGACAAGGTCATGTTGATGCCCTCTTAATGAGTTTTATAAAGCACCAAGGGCCTACTGCTCTGATCTCAGCTCAGTTTCAGTGATGTATAGAGGTGAGGATAAGAGGAAGAGAAAAGAGAAGCATTAAGGTAAGATGAGTTTAGCTATGTTAGAAGAGTCGGTAGTACAGGCAGTAGTCAAGAGAGCACCAACTATACCAACAATTTAAAATTACACACTTACACTTTCTAATGCAAGAATAATGGCCTGGTAATACTCTTCCTTCAAACAAGCAGGCCAGTTAATCCTGTCAGGAGCAGGAAGTCTGTCTCAGGCTACTAATCAGGATAATGATCTTAATGTCAGCATTGACAAGAACAATTTTATTAAGTATTGGTTGAGGTTTTATTGCCTGCTAAGGCTTGTGTTTGATTTTTATTTTATTTTTCTTTGACATGGATTATTACTTAACTTAATCCTTTTAACAATCCAAGAGAGAAGCTAGAACTACCATCCCGTCTTCCAAGACATGGAATCGGAGGCTTATTTCAATTAAAGATATAAATTATACAATGATCTAGAACTATTGTCAAAGCACAAGAGTCAGAGGGTTTTATTGTTTTGTTTTCATTTTTTGCACCATTATCCCTGATAGTGCAGCCTCCGGGTGGTTTCCTCAGTGATTGTTTGAATGAAGAATATTATCAGAGCAACGGATTCTGTCTTCAAAGGAGAAGCAGGACACACACACACACACACACACACACACACACACACACACACACAAAAGCTATGTCACCAGGCACAGCATCATACACACTCACGTTTGAGAACTATCTCTGGGCAGTATGGGTCTCACAGTCTTTTACTAGTAAGGTGAGCAAGATTTTGAAAATGATTCTTGTTCCTATTTCAGTACTTCCAAGAGTCAAAATATACCACAGAATTTAAAAGAAATCTTGGATTGGTCCCCCCATCAAAAAACTAGACAAGAGAGGAGAGTGAGGAGCAGGAGACGTATGGTCTTCTCTCAGGAAAAAGCACACCACTTAGTCGTCGAGTGCCAAGCGATCAGCCCTGAGAACATACACCTGGGCAACATTCCATAGACTGGGAAGGTTATACTTAGAAAAATATATGTTTATAGATATGTGCATGGAGTAACAGTTAGTGAAAAGGAGGTCAACAAGTTCAAAAGAATGAGGAGAGGTCTGAGGGAGGGTTTGGATGGAGAAAACGGAAGGGAGAGATGTTGTAGTTGTCTTGTAATCTCAAAAATGGGGGTGGGGGGAGACAAAACCAAATCATGGCCTCAACTATCACGGCGTTTAGACAGAATACCCTGCATGGCTCTCTCCTGAGGAGACAGCACAGACGTCACTGCTCTCTGCTCCTTAGCAGGCTTTGGTAGTTGGTACATTTCTATCTCTTTCAGGGACTTCACTTTCCTATACATACAGCACGGAGAGGAAATTTATTTATGAAAATACAGATTATTAGTTCTTTCAAAAATAATTCATTATGAAATTCTCTATAGAGAAGTCTTTCCTTTGCTGGATTAAAATGTGCGATATTGCATGCACTGAGTTTATAGATATTTAAGGTTTTGACTCAGAAACAGTGACTCCCAATTCAATGCCCCACCCCCCAGTGAGAAAAAATGCTAGACAAATCATTTTGTTCTAGATAGCGATAAACTGCTAGGATACTGTGAGAACATGTGACATACTCAGAGTCCCCTACGGTGTGAGAAGAGGCTCATTCTACAGATACGGGAATGGCTTGTTATGTTCCTAAGCTTTGTTTTGTTTTATTATGTTGTTAAAGCTAATCTTAATCCATCTCTTAGGCAGATGGCTGTTTTATCTATATGCATGCCTGTGCACCATGTGTGTGCCTAGTGTCTGAGGAGGCCAGGAGAGGGCATCAGATCCCCGAGAACCAGAGTTAGAGATGGCGTGAGCCACCATGTGGGTGGTGGGAATCAAATCTTCACCCTGGACAGCTAGAGAGTGTAATTATCATTGAGCCAGCTCCCTGACCCCTGGCACTGATCTCTTGATCCTCCTGCCTCTGCATCTTCAATGTGCTGGTGTTACAAGGAGGTGCCACCATTGCAACCAAAATAGCATGGAACAGTAGGATACTCAGATAGATGGTTCCTGTCTCGCCGTAGTTCAGCTAAGGAGTTTTAACCTTTTAACAAGTGCGTACGTGCAAGCAAGCGCGCGTGCGCGCACACACACACACACACACACACACACACACACACACATACTTGTTATTAGCTTTGTCTTGTTTTTACACATTCTGTGCAGTGTTCTATGCCTTACAGGTTGTCTTCAGTGTTGTATTGGAAAGTTGAATGTTTAGCTATGATGTTCATTAGCTAGGTGTGCTCAGTGCCCCTTTTAAACAATATTTTAGCTTAGATGAGTTTATTGAACTGCAACCCACTGTAAACAAAAATTTTAAGTATGAGTATGCAAGTAAAAATATTTGAAATATTTGAAATGTTCAACCTCTCTGACCCCGTTTTTTCACACTTGTATATAATACATAATATTATGCGTAACCTACATGTATTTGGGGAGGCACATGGGATGGTACCATTATATTTATAGTTTATGAATGCACTCTTTTAGCAGTTCCAATTTTTTTTACAATGAATATGTTTACTCCATAGTTAGAATAATGTGCCACGGCAAAATAATTCAGCGAGAAGCTCCTTTTGGAAGTGCGTCTGCGAAGCAGAGGGCAGCCTGTTTGCAAAGTTCTCCTTGCTGACAGAGGCCACTGAAGTATCCTTACCAGTGATCCCGCTGAAGGTAAATGTGGTGATAATTGCACTGACAACACAGTTTCAAGCTCAAATGTCACAATTATGAGCTTGGGTACACAAGGACACATTGGAAATGTCACTCAATGTCAGCTTCTTCTAAAGTAGTGGTCACATAAGTGTGTGACTTTGCCCCCGAAGGAGAGCAATGTGGCTGTAATTAGATACTATAAATACATGGCCAGAGGACCTGTAAATAAGCAATATCACAGAAGCCTTCTTGCAGGCTATTTTTCCTTCTGAGATCGGTGTCAGCCTCACAGACATGAAGGCAGCCAGGAAGCTGCTATCTGTTTACCTCTTAATTTATTTTTATAACTGTGCATGCCAGCAATGGGGGGAAACTGTTATAAAATACATTTAAAGTAACAACGAGGTCTGCAAGTTTTAGAAAAATCTCACCAGAGAAAAAGTTCTACATATCATGGAGTTATAAATCCTAGCCTCATTGAAATGTCATTTCCAATTGAACACATGGAGTGGGGCTTGATGTTTTGGCCTCTACTCCTGGCTCTGCCAACGACCCTGTGCCCTCTGCAGATGCCCAGCCCTTCTGAGTCTTGCTTTTACATCTGTAAATATGGATAGGACTGTGCCACATGTAGCTCAGGATGGCGCCTGAGAACGTGTGACCAAACACAGAGCATAATCTCAGGTATGTATTAAGCATGGAACCAGGTTCCTTTTCTTTCCAACCACAGAAGAGGCTTTCAGAGATTTCAACAGCATCCTATGGAGACAGGGATGCAACCCAATAAACGTGTTCATGTTCTCTCTCTCTCTCTCTCTCTCTCTCTCTCTCTCTCTCTCTCTCTCTCTCTCTCTCTCAATCCCTGCCCCCTCTTTTCATACACACACACACACAGAGAGAGAGAGAGAGAGAGAGAGAGAGAGAGAGAGAGAGACACACACACACAGACACACACACACAAACACACACTGACACACACACATACACACACACACATACACACACAATATCATTAATACTGTAAAAACAACTGATATGTGTTTAAAAAATAGCTGAATCTTTGCAAATCCTTTATTGTCCAGGGATTTTTATTTAGGGAAAGAAACTCACTGATGAAATATGAGACTGTTTATTTTCTAGAGAGTTTTAAATAAAAAAAAATGTAATCATAGCTATGTTGAAAAATACCAAGATCCTTCTTTTTAAATATAAAGGCAGGTCTTTCAGAGGGGCCTTTAAAGCCAATGGCAATAAACACAGTTCAATTTCCATTTGGCTTTTCCATAAGCTCTTTGTGTGTGGTTTAGGTTATAATAGAAAAAAATGAGATTAGCTAGAGCTTGCAGATACGATTTAAAGGTATCAGGACAGAACCACACTGGGAGTTTTATACTCATCATTCTAATACCATATAAATGTGCAAAGAGAAATACATAATCACCCATCCGGTCATCTGTCCCTTAGTAAATAACAGAAGTAATTGTCCTTGCTCTAGTCAGTCAAGTGTACACTCAGTAACTCAGATATAAAAACCAATCACCAGCTGGGGACTATAGGAATCTTAAGAGAAACTTTCAACCGCAATGACTAACGGTCACATAATCTTTACACAGCTGCCTGGCTGAGAGATGCATAACCATTTATGGAAATCTTCTGCATGGTGGCTCCTTGTTTCAAGAAAGGTTGGAGCTGCATGCAAACCCCACATACTATTAAAAAATAAACTTGCAATCAACACATTCAACATCTTGGAATCTCTGTCGTTTTTATAGTTCCAGATGCTGAGACTATCTAGATAAAGTGAGACTATGTTATTTATATATCAGAACTCCAAAAATAAATATTTATAGCATTGATCTAAATATTGCAGTGAAGGTATGTGTCTGCCCATGCACATATGCCTATATGGATCTAATTAGGTTTCATACAATTATTGCAATTACAAGCTATACATTTCTGTCATGCATTTTTTCCTATGGATCATCTTGGTACACACACACACACACACACACACACACACACACACACACACGTACACATGCACACATGCACACACACAACTATACACCATTATGATAAAACAGCTTTTAAAACAGCGCCATATAGTTGGTCACACTTGGCCATAAAAGAAACCATAGGTTAAGGGAGAAAAATGCCTCTGCCATGAAACTATTTAAGTCAGAGAGTGTAAAAGTTGATTATATGAAGCGCTATACCCAAGCCAGATACTAAGATACATCACGCAAGGCATTTCTAATTATGGTATGCACGTATATTTAAAAGTATAAAGTAGTAAAGTTCTAATTTTTAGAGCACACCGGTGTTGTAATGCTTGTGGGCTACAGTACTCATGTGTACCAAACACAACTCAAAAGACAAAGACGTTCTGCTCATGTTCTTGCAAAGCCAAAGTCAACTAAAATCTCCAGACTTTCAGAGGTAGTAGTTTCAGGAAAGGGGATTAGGAGTGGCAGAAGGAGGGGATTATCAGATACAATGGTTTTAATATTGATAACAGTTGCTGATTGTTGGACTTCTAAAAACCTTAAAATGGGATGCAGGCCTTAGGTGTCACGGGTGGAGGACTCCCTGTTCATCCAGAAGGCATTCACACAATGAGAAACTACAACTGGTACACAGGTGAGCTGGGCCAACAATCAATCTGTGTGCCTCTGCACCGTCGGAATTAGTAATTCACCCATGTGCTAGCATTCTTTCTAGTCTCGAGAAGAATCAAAACTTTAAACAGGACCAAAGTTAGGACCCAGACTCACAGGTCAAGCCACAGTGTTACTGCTGTTCTTGACTGCTTGGCGGCTTCCACTCTTCCCATCAATGCTCTTGTACCCGTCAATCCCTTGACCTACCTCCCACCAGAGCCCAGCAATCTCTGTTCTGTCTAAATGCTAAGGACTCTCACTGTCCTTATTCTAACCAACCCTCTAGGAGAAGAAAGAAGCAAGGTTTCTGTAGCAATTAGCAATAGGACACAGCCATAAAGAGATTTACGAGGCAAAGCGCAAATACAGTTAACAAGAGATAGGCTAAAAATAGAAGTTTCCATCGAGTATGCCCCATCATGAACCCTACACAGTTCTTTTATACAGGCTTACATCGTTATCTTTGTAGGTTATAATTATATAGTTGACAAGTAAACATGTGAGAGGCTGTATATAAAATTTTGCATGAACTGTAGGAACATAAGTAAAGCACAGAGAAAGTAACAAGCAGTCCCATGATGTTACTTGGACACAAAATAAACTCACATTAAGATAAATTCTAAGCATACTAAAAGTAAGTCAAAGAAAGAATCTGCTAATAATGAAAAGTAGCGAAATGGCTACTGTTTGTATGTTAAAAACAAATCCCAGAATTTTCATATCAAGACAAACCATAATTGCATTATATCTTATTTTACATGTCCCTTTAGGCGGTTTCCTATAGAGCCTGTTATCTAAGAAACCATATTTCAGTATAGTTATGATAATGTATAAAAGTGATTGATTCTACTTCTGCAAGCCCTAGCCTGAACACAGGCATGCCAGGTTTCCCCCATGTGGGTGTATGCCTGGACAATCTCACCTTCTAATAACTTAATAATGTCTGAATATAAGGATTCAGGTCATCTTGAAGTAACAGTAAGAAAGGGAAGAGGGAAGTCCTGGGTCACTTCTGTCTGCATTTAATGCCCAAGTTTCCCAGGTTAGCGGTGTTCACAAAGTGATGGCAGCCACAGTTCTTAGCAATTACAACAATAGCATGCTTGTTAGCGAAGCCTCATTCTCCTGTCAAGTACGCGTAAAACGTCTGAGAAGCTGTGCGCCATTTGGCAGAGGGTGGTGGTGGTGAGGCTCTAACCTGGGCAATTATGAAGTTTTTACAACACAGAATTCTTTGTCAACTCGGTTGATATTTGTCAAAGGAATTTCTAGTTCCTTCATGAAAGCAATGCCTTTATTTCTGCAAAAGCGTCTCAAACCAGTCAGTGCCTTTACCTCTAAAAGACAAACATGAGGAGTAGCAATTTAGAGGACAGTCTGACATTATGCAGTTGTAGGTTCACCCCCGGGCCCAAGAGCTCTTTAACAACTTGTGTCTTTATATCCATAGAGCATCGCAGCTCTCAGGGCTCATCTGAGAAGTTTCTTTGTTCTGTGGATGGTGGTTAACCCAGAAACTCAAAACTGGACAAGTGTCCTCAATAAGACATCTGTATCACATTCTTCACCATCTCTGAATTGAATTGGAAACACTGTACACACTAGAAATTGGGCAGGACCATTCTAAAACAGTGTCCTCTGAAGATGACGGGACCCTTGAAGTCATAAACTCATAACATCCGTCGTTGTGTGAGCATTGCCAGCATACAATCAAGCTAGGGAATATCCCAGCATGCATGAGGGAGGGGCTCATGAGTCTCAACCCCTAGTTGAGGAGCTGTCAACAGTCGATGCCTTCTAGGGGAAGGCCAGTTTTCTTTAAAGTGGTGACCCGTGGTAGGTCATCCTTGCTCCAGTGGATGGCTGCATACTCATGGACCGCCCAAATTAGATGCTGTGGGTTATTTAAAAAGCAGGGAATGAGGGATAGATCTTGGAGAAGCTGGAACTAGGAGTTATGAGGCAAATAATGACAAAAATACATTGTAAGAAACTCTCAAAGAATTAATGAGAATACACTTTAAAAACCTGGCTGAATGGAAAAGCTATCCTATTTTGAGAAGAAATATATTTATGATGTAAGATGTCTTCATATCTAATAAAAAGACGCACCACGGCACCCTTTGACTGGTGATTTTTTGTCTTTACGATGCTTCAGAGATAGCAGGATGTGAAGCAGGTCAGGTGGATGTCCTTATTGCTTTGATGCATCTTTGTTGAGCTCCCTATCGAGCTGCTCCTAAATGCACACTCAGTCTGCACTCATCCTCACATCAGGGCGCAAAATAACCCCTGATTTTATTCCCCATGGGAGAAAATCCATTCTCTCTAAACATAGTCTGTTTTATAAATATTTGATAAAACCAAATTATTTTACATTATTCCTAAGGATTTAACTTGCCTATGGTTTCTTCATCTGACTCTCCTAGAACTGCCTGTGTGGATTAGGCTGTTCAGGAACTCACAGAGATCCATTTGCTTCTGCCTCCCAAGTACTGGAATTAAAGGTAGGCACTTCTTTATCTTTCTTTAAATTTTTAAAATTACATGTATGTATGTATGTATGTATGTATGTATGTATGTATGTATTACGTGTATGTTGGAGCAGGGGCACCTTCCATGTATGAAGGGGTAGAAGAACAACTTGTGGGAGTAAGTTCTGTCCTTCTACCATGTGAGTTCTGGCTACTTAAACTCTGGTCATCAGGCATGGTAACAAGCACTTTTCCACACTGAGCCATCTTTTAAAGAGATGCCATATTGAAAATTGATAAGTTGTTTGAATTCATAGGTACCAAATGAACCAAAGTCTTGTCATTTTCAAAATCATATTTGGCTAATGAATCTGAAAAGCACTTGGCTTTTGAACCTCAAGAAGGTTTATGTTATGTTTGTTCCTAGAGATCGTGTGCTCCAATGTAGCGTGCAAGGAAGCATCCATCACTGTGGTATGGACTCAGAAGACGGTTCAATTAACAAATGCTTATTGAACTAATGCATGAGCCGAGGAAAGCATAGATCAAGCAGAAATGCAATTTGGCTCTTTTCACTGTTGATAGAGGAATTCAGCCAAAAGCAGAAAGAAATCAGAATCTCCTGGTGTGTTTTACAGTTGCCTTAGGAAAATAAAAGATACCAAGCTATGAGTGCGAATTTTCTTTCACTGTTGACAGTGACTACAAAGACATCTCCCATGTTTTCCAGTTAGTTACTAGTACTTTTTAGAGAAGGGCACAGGGGGACTACAGGACCTCAGACACACCAGGCACACTTCTCTGCTCTGGCACACTTCACACTCTATTCATGTTTGTCCAATTCTGGACACAACTGTGTATCACACTAGGTTGTTTCTTTTTAAACCTTTAAGCCAGGCAGACTGAGTGGAGCAGAACATCTAAGAAACATTATTTCAGTGTAAGAATTAAACAAGATCTGTTTTTGAAATGATACCTTGGCTTACAAAGATAGGAAATCAGCCAATAAACGTTTGCTCTAGCAACTAAAACTGATGTCCTCCGGGCAGATGGCACGAGGTGAACTGTGCAGTGTCAAGTGTCTGACCAAAAAGAGTCTAGGTTAGTAAGGCTCCAGCCTGAGCACTTGTCAGAGAGGGCCAGAAAAACACAGTCCTCTCTCACACTGGTGAGTCATTTACCAACTAAAATATCAATTAATGCCCATAGTAGAAATCCCACAAATTCAAATCATGATTCTCTTCCATCCCAGATTCCTAAGCATTTGGCCACCACCTTTCACCATAATTCTGAGGAGATGTAGATGGTGCTTAGGAAGAGATGTGCTTATATAGAGGACTCTTTCACATATGAGGGAACACCATGTCATATGCTCCATGGGAAAATATACCAAAGACTAAGAGAGCAGCACCCCAGCCACTCAATAGAATAACGTCCTCTATTTGAGAAGGATGGGACCACACCTAAACTTGGAAAACAGAAAAAGAAAAGAAGATGATGATGAACATAAGCTATCCTATGGCCCAGCAATTCCAGTACTTCATTACACATCTATAGGAATGAAAATTTATGCATGTATAAAAATGTTTACATTCAACACAATGAAAACAAATTGTCATCAGTAGGACAGCCCCATTTTTACCAAGTAATGAATGAAGGAATGAATGATAAAATATATTTGGTCATAAAAGGAATGAAGCTGTGCTATTGATAAATAAAATCACAAATGTAGTCTCAATGAAAACAAACAAAAGGCTAAGAAGACTCAAGAAAGACATCTGATAACCCCGTAGGATGTATGTGCCTTGGTAATATACCAAATGAAAGAATCAAGTCACAAGAGCCTACATATGTGGCTTTGGGCCACAGAATGGAAAGGCACAGGGATCGGGGGGGAGGAGGAGTTAACTAAAGAATTAGGGTTTTTTCCCAGGAACAATTAGATCTAAAATTGATTGTAGTTGTCTAACTATGGAAGTACTAAAAACAGTGGACTCTCCAGTGTGTAGGGGTGGATACTCTATGACTCAGCTCCCCCAAAGGCTGCTCTGAAAAACCAAAACCAAAACATCACCCAAGAGCCTTCTCCACATATCAGCAAACTGCCAAGTGCCAAAGGAAAAGTGTGCAACCATCCGCGGACTCTTCCTTTTGTGTGTGTGAGGGAGGGAGTGGAATTCATGTTCTCATTGTTTGCGTTTGAGCAACCAGTAGGAAAAACACCCCAGAACTCATGGTAAGTTCATGAGCTTGTGAACGTCTTATGGTGTTTTCAAATCATAACCAGTTTTCATGTCTTGGAGGCAGCCCCATGCTGACAATTAACAGATCTCCTTGTTGTCTCCATGCTGCCCCACGTTGACATACAAACTGCACAGTTACGGCCAGGGTGGATTTTCCACTGTTCTATTAAAACCACTGAAGAACACTTTAGTACATATACACTTACACCTAAATCCGAGCACACAGGGTAAACTTGTAAAAGGTGGGGTTGCTAGATTAAACCCAGAGAGGTGACAAGGAAAAGGAAAGCCATCTCTTCCCGCTGTTGACAGTCTGCCAGAGCAGCCGGACAGCTGGAAAACCCCAGTGAAGGCTAAATGCAATGACTGAACAAAATACAATTAACAACAACAACAACAAAAAGCTTCAAGGATTTTCCCATTCCTTACAGATACCACATAGAAGGAAGCAGTATAATCATGTTTTATTCCTAAAATGTAGACAAAATCTACATGGTGTATTCTACATTGAGTTGTGGAACTTGAGGAAAAGAAGCCTCCTTTTAATGTGTCTGAATTGATTTGAATTCATTATGTGGTTTTCCAAATGCTGCGGACATTTAAAATGACCTCTTAGCCTCTGAGTGGGAGGCTTAGAGTAAAAGGACGTAGCAAATGTGATTCAATTATGATACAGATCAAGTACCAGGATTCGATTCTATTATTTGAATTCCCAGAAGATAAAACTGTGTGTGTGTGTGTGTGTGTGTGCATGCACGTGTGTGTGGGGGGGGGAGTGCAAGCATTAGGATGAGCAGTAAACTTGGCAGCCTTTATTTGAGTGAGGTTTTAATGTGAAGAGATGTGCTCAGTGTTCAGGGAACACAGTGCTATGTTTGGATGTGGGCCACTCTTTGCTGCCCACTTTCCACCCTCTCTGGTTCATTTTGAAGTTCTTTCTGAGTGATCCTGTTCACCAGCATTGTCATTGTCACTTAAATGGATGTTTCCTGGCAGGACAATCCCTGCTACACCGTGGCTCAGGGATGGCAGATACTAACTTATAAAATGTTACAGTCAGCGGATGTAATCGAGTCATGTACATATCCTCAGTGGATACAATGATGTTGAAAGAATGACAATCTAAAATAGTTCCTACCAAAACCTTCCTTCAGTTATTCCTGTTGGTTACTGTTTTCATATTTTTGAGTCAGAAAATACTAGAGAAATGAAGACTAAGCTTAGGAAGGCAATGGGTACAATGCTCTGTGAAAAGCTGGTTCCTACTGAGCACAAGTACATTTGGTGTTTAGGTTTGACTGAATCCATGTATAAACTATGTAAAGATGGTCCATATAAAACACACACACAAACATACACACACTCAAATACATTCACACACACATAAACATACATACATATTCATACATGTTCATACACCCTCACATGCAAACACACATAACCACACATACACACACTCATGCACACAGTTACACACACATACAACATACAAACACACATAAACACACACACAAATACACTCATACATACATTTACACACACACACACGCACACGCACACACACACGCACACGCACACACACACACACACACACACACACACACACACACATGGATATTTTAATTAAACATTCTGTGTTTTCCTGCAACTATACCTAACCAGAATTTGACATCTGAAATAATTTTATTTGTGGAATTATGAAGTTGCAATTTTATTTGAGGAATTATGAAGTTGGTAACTCATACTCAGAGTGCAGCATATAAGAGGGACTTAATGTTTATCTGTCTATACAAAAACTTTCTATACAAAACTGTGGAAAATTATCCTAAAGCCCCACCATTGAATTATTTTGCATATAGAAATAGTTTTATCCATTTGAAACATCATTGTAGGCCATTATTAAACCTTATGCACAGTCAAAAGGCATAGGATTGTGTCTATAAGTAAAGCTTAATTTAGAAAATAAATGTATCCTTTTAAGAAAACCATGTAAATCAAGGTCCAATATAGATTGGAGAAGACATAGCACTAATTTATTGTTTTAATAGACTTCTAAATTTCACCAAATTAGAAACTTAGATTAAACTAAGACTCACATTTTAGTTTTTTTCAAAACTTTTTAAAATTTATTTATTTTATGTATATGAGTACACTGTCACTGTCTTCAGACACACCAGAAGAGGGCATTGGATCCCATTACAGATGGCTTTGAGCCACCATGTGGTTGCTGGGAATTGACTCTCTCCAGCACACAGTTTAGTTTTCAAATTAACAATATTTAGGTTTTACTTTAATGATATTTTCTTACTAAGCCTTCTACTCTTGTCAATATACTGCTAACACATTATATATTGGGAAGTCTACGTCTTATTTGGCATCATATGCCATTTTTAAGTGAATAATATTCTCCTAGCCTAAAGTATTAAACTGTGCCAAAACTAACATGAAGTTGGACATCCAAACAGGGCGATATTAATGAAGTTGTCCTCCTGAAAATGACAAACGGACATCTACTAGTGGGCTCACGTCTTGGTTGTTGATGGGTGTCATTTTGTCGCAGGCTTGGAAATATTTGCTTGCTTTCCTTCCTCAGCAATGCAGAGAGCAGTCTCTCCTCATGGGCTCACCTAACGCCCACAGGATGTGCACACGTCCACACACCGTCAGTGTAGTTTCAATTAGGACTAGCCTTCCCAGACTAGAACTGTGTCGTGTGGGTGTGAAATTTATAAGGAAGCTTCCACCTATACAAACTTTATAAGCCAATTAGTAAAATTAGAACGTTTAAAGTCTTTGGCCCTTAAGGAATTTGCTCTGCATACATTTGTGGAACCCAAGCTGCACATACAAGTACGAGCTCCGCTTTCTCTACCTCCATTTCACACACAAATGGCACACATCACGGGAGCAGACGTGTCTGAAGCTTTAAACAAATTATCTATCCATCTTATTGAGGTAATTTATCTAAAACTGTCTATTGGAAACTCAACCAATTTTTTTATTTCTAGGAAATGAATGGTAATTTAGAAGAACGGAGGACATTGGTTTATACACAGAAGCATTAACAATTTACAGAGAATTAAATCACCAGCAAAACAGACATAGAAGAATGCCCTGGAGAAACATTGAAGAGACAAGAGGATTCCTTAAAAGGGGGAAGCAGAGGGATTTAAGATTCACAGAACACACTTCCTAACCCAAATCATCCCATTTCCTTCTCAAGTCTGAAGTGCATTGGAGGCGAACTGCCCACATTGTGTACTGGAAAGGCAACACCCATCCCATGGTCCCAGTTCCGAAGCCAGTTGAGTGTCAAGTAAGGTCTACAGCTCTGGGGCTCCTCAACTGTGCACCAATACTAGCAGACCACACGTATGACAGAAGCACAGAATGATGGCACTCACTGTCAAAGTCTACTAATAATTTGATATCTTTTTGGGAAGCAGGTTTTCTTCCTTTGCACAGTGCTCTGTGGCAGTCTTAATCCTTAAGGGCAAGGACTTTAGCTGAACTTCAGAATGACACTAATGCTATTTTCTTCCGACTCCCTATGTGGGATCTGTGCTGCGGCTACTCTTTCCTGCTTGATCCCTGTTTGGTGAAATGACCCCGCTCAGACTGAAGCAGTCATGGATCAACCGCACCCCACGATAGTAATAGAGATAAGCTTAACTGAGAGACTTGGTAAATCGGCAGCAAGAGTGAGTATATTACCCTTATTAATTAATCCCCAAATAATAACTTACACAAAATCTGACTGAGACACACACAACTAAAGGTGCTCTGGGGATTATCTGCAGGGACAGATTTTTTACAAGTCTCTTCAAATATTCACTCTTTGCTTTCTTATAATTTGAAATTCATTTCTTTCCAGCTGTTTTCTTTTCTGACTTTCCCATGTTCCTCATGTCTCTGACTGTTTCTCATGTCTGTGTGCTCTCTCTGCCTACATTAAAGCCTCTGACCTCTTACAGTTTTTACTGAAAAGACTAAAACTGAGTCCGCCACAAAATACAAATAACCCTGTCAATTCTAAACTTGTTTAGATAATATACATTTAAATATTTACCTTGGCAGACAAAGCCTTCTGTACTAGGAGGCGACTGAGGAAACCATTTATTTAGAATGAAAATATCACTGACTAAAAGACTATTGTTTTCTAGGATCCCACCGCTCCCACCACCAGCACCCAGCCCTGAATCTGTGTCCAACCCACAGGAATTATTTTGATTACCATAGCTCAACTATATCAGACTTATTCCACCTTACCAAGCCTGAATTCAACTACTGAGGTTTCTAAATCATTCTATTCACCAGTGAAAGTCTGAAAGGGATGAGAAGCTCTTTAAGCTCTAAGAATAGTCTCCCTTGACAAGGAAAGCAAAAGCCAAGAATAAGAGTAAATAAAATCAGAACTCTTGTACCCCACAGGGGATGCTCTACATAGCACTGCTCTACATTTTTAAAAGGTAAGGGCTTTCTCTAACAGATGCTTGAGTGCCTGGAGGCAGAACCAGCTTTGGAAAGCATTGTTAACTGAAGCAATGTAAAATGGACCTTTGCTTTGCAAATGATAAACCCATAGAAGGGAAACCTTTTCCTTACCAACTTTAGTTCTCAAAACTAGAGAGTTACAGTAGGTCAAGTGGATGGAAACAGTTTGGGAACAATGTTAGACTAAATCACTCCCCTTGTAATTAAGGATTAAGCCTTAATTTCTTTTTTCAGCATTCCAAAAATATTTGAGCCTTAAATATGGGAAGGTTAAAAGCTAATTTCATAATGGGAAGAGTTCACAACATAAGCAGGAATGTTAACTTTAATTTGCTCCCTGACGTAGAAGGTCAGAGGTCAGTTTTTCTTGTTAGAGCTCTAGGATATGCTGCTCTTTGCTGAAGCTTTGGAATCTGCCTGGATATGACAGCTACATTGGGCTTCCTAGATGTTCAATAAAGATGAGGTTGAACCAGAGTAGGTGACCTCTCAGCTCTAGACAATCAGCACTCATGGACCCATGAGAGGATTGGCCATTTCAAGGGGGTGGTGGATGTGTGTGATCACTTCTAGTTTTTCTTTGGGTACCATTCATCTTTAGTTGGTGACACTGAAGAACCTGACAAATGTAGCATACGTTGAGGATTACTTAGATATATATCTTCTAGAATGGAAAATATAGGAGAAACAGGTATTCGGAGATGTATGGAACCAACTTCTCTATAGGTTACACATTAAGAGTGCTGAGAAAACATGGGAATCAAGCAAAATGGAAAAACAAAAACCCAAAAGACATTATAACTCCATGTCATAAAGACAAAATTCTGTCTTTGTGACCTGTTTAGTATACTTCTTAGCACAGGGCTATCGAATTCTAAGTAACAACAGATTATAATATTCTTTGTTACAGAGTAATTAGCTCTTCTGTAGGGACAATGGGATGTCTAATGACAGTTTAGGAGGAAGCAAGCCTAGTGCTAGGAATAGAGGGCTATCCCTGGAAAGATGAGCAAACCCAGTCCACTTTTAATGTGCTCATCTGAATGCCAAGAACAGCAGCAGCTCGAAGTTGCCATATTTCTGCCAGGCAGTGGTGGTGCACACCTTTAAAATCCCAGCATTCGGGAGGCAGAGGCAGGTCTGTGAATTTGAAGCCAGCACGGTTTACAGAGCAAGTTCCAGCACAGCCAGTGCTGCATAAAGAAACTCTGTCTCAAAAACAAACCAAAAAAAAAGCAATATTTCAAGTTATAGGAGGAAGATACTTGAGGTTTCATAAGAGCACAGGCAAGGCAGCTTTCATTCTGAATTGGTTTTCCACTAAGGCTGTCCAGATGAAATCTCTGTTGGGAGTAAACATACACAGCAAAGTAGAGACTAAAAGTTGTATTCAAATAGTTATACAGTGACAGTAGTTGCCATTTAACTGGCACTATGATCTCATAATAATTCTATACATGTAAACTCAACAGTTAAATTTGCACTTCGTTTTAAAAATCAGTTTTGACTCTGGGAAGAGAGCACATAGCAAATTCCCACTTCGTTATTTAGCTGCAGGCTAGTCTCGTAACAACAGTTTCAAATTATCTTATCCCTATGCCTTATATTGGGCTACAGTTTTGCAAATAGCACTCCTCAATTATAGTTAAACTTCCATACTAAGTTGTCAGGAGCCATCTAAGAAAGGCTGACCTTTCTGGAGGTGGCCCACCTTTTTGCATAGATTAAGATGGGTGAGCTATGAGAGGAAAGGCCCCCCAGAGACTTTGCCTCAGGATTGCTTTTTGTAGCTGATATCACATAGCCTAAGAGTTTCTGGTCATTAGTCTATCCTATTGAGAAGATTTCCTTTACATCAACATAAAGATGAACTTTCATGAATTAATGCTGCTTAGATGAATTAATGATTTTTAGAGTTACAGAGGTGATTCAAATAATCTTAGGAAGAAAGTTTTAGCAGATGGTTTTAGTTGTTGGCTAGAAAGATGTAACAAAGTTAGAATCAGGAATAGAGTGTGCCCATTCCTCTTAATAGTAAGCAAAGACTGCATAATAAGACATACAATGGGCTTTTATATTACACTAAAAAGACGTGTAGGCCTGGGACAAACTTGTGTTAAAGGAAAAGCATTCAGGTCCAAAGATGAAGCCACAGGTATGCATTATGATAAGGCAAAGCCATATGAAAAATGTTGCTTTGAACTTATAATGAGCTTACAGAATGAAGTACTGCTCTGAACTTAATATCAATATCCTTTTGTGACTCCCATTTTATGTATCATTTTATCTATGAGGTAATTTTCCTAAGAACCTTTGTCTATAAAAAGACTAGAGAAAATAAATACAGAGGATGGGGTGGCTTGGTGAAGCTCTACCCCATCCAACCATCGATCCATCCATCCGTTTGTGGTGGGATTGCTTAGGGGACTCTACTCCATCCATTTATTCATGTATATCTATCTGTCTTGTCTGTTTGTCTATATGTACACACACTTAAGAGTTAAAAGAGTTCAGAGTTTCTTGCTGGGCATTATTGCCAGCCACAGATATTTAAATTTTGTTCTGTCAGTAGTATTGACCCATCTGCTATCAGCATGACCCCCCCAATTGCCACCGCTGTTCCCCCCATTAGCTGCCTTCCGGATCCTGGAAACTGCCAGGAAGGTCACCATCACTAAGTAAGAGTTGGCTGTGTACACATCTCCGTGGGATTACCATCCAAACATCACTCTGCAAGGGGCTGGGGTAGGCAAACATAATATTATATATTGCATTATTCATTTTCTATGCAATTCATTTGTAGAGAACTGTAACTTGTGGTTTTTGAAGTCATGATGAGTGTCACCTCTACTAGGAAGTAGACAGTGGCTCAAAGTTGAGAACAGCGATTTCTAATTTCTATTAGTACCACTTTTAACCAGAGTTGGGATTACAGATGGACTTTTGTTAAAGTTACCAGAATTTCCTTCTTGATTTTCAATATCCTAAAGGAGGTTTGTTTTGTTTTTTAAACATAGACCCAGGATGGGTAACAAACAGATAATCAAAACAGTGTCACGAACCACATGCATATGATGCTGAAGATGTTTCCACTAGAGCAATGTCATTTGCATGTGTATATAAGAGTTTGTGCTTAGCAGGACATTTAAATGACAAGTAGCCTCATGGCACTCTTTTCTCATATTACCAAATGATGAGCAATATTTGTTCTCTGAGCCCAGTGCAGTTCTCAGTACATTATACCAAACCACTAGCTAGGAAAAGTCACCTGAGCACGAGCAAAGTTAACTATCTTGGTTTTAAATAGGGTATTTCCCATGATCTCTTTTTCTTTGGAGGTCCTCAACTCTATTCTCAGAATTTCTAGCCCAACACAGAGTACACTTGTTAATCATGACACAGTAATGGTTTTCCACTTTTAGTAATTATTCATAATAAGTAGATATGAGAGGTCGTATAGTGATAATTGCTGATATTTATTGCTTTTTTTCTTTTTTTTTTTACCATCTGTAGTCTTGACGGCTATAGAACTCATCCTGAACTGACACTCTAGACTTTAGGACAGACTTAAGTAGATCTCATATTTTCTTTGTCCACTGTGGTTTTCAAAGAGATAAAGAAAGAGGCTTAAGCCCTTTCTGCTGGACTTGAAGGAAAATGTAAACTAAAAGAGGAATCCTGCTTAGACTGAGACTCAGCTGTGGACCTGTGAACAATGGCCTGTGAATGGCCTGTAAAACATGGATCTGTGCTTAGTGGATTTTTTTGAGTGGTCCATCTGTGGATAACTGACTTACAGAGCTGCACATGATACAACCCAGAGCACATTTTAGAACTATGGAAGAAGGTGGTTTAAATAAGTTAGGGTATCCTAGCAACGTCATTACTGAAGAACTCAACTATCACAAGTCCCAGAAGGAAAGTCTTCCTTTGAAGGGACAATGCCCAGACCTCTGAGCCATCCTTGTCAGCTTAAACACCCACTTGAGGCTTCTTCCTCAGAGGATTCTAGTGGGTTTAGAACCAAGACACAGATATTTAGGCTTGAAGTTGACCATTTCTTATTTGTCATACACACCTCACTGGCTTCCCTATGCAGAGGAGTGCCTTGTTGGAATCTCACTTTTGAATATGACTTATCCAGGTTAGCTTACTCTGTGGAAATGCTTGGATGTCTTAGGGAAAAGTAACCTTCATGGACTAAGTTAGTTTTCAAATATATAGTTCTTTACTGTAAAAGTCACAATTTAGTTTGTTTACTTTGATACCATTTACTTTTTAAAATTCTTACATTTGGAAAGTTCCTACCCTCTCATTTCCTGGGAACTTACAGGAAGCTGGACCTTCACTGAACATTTTAGGCATGACATATTTAATGTGATAATGCATAGATCATTGTTAGAGGTAATGTTGAAGAATCTTAAGAAGCAAATGTTGAAGGAAGACCCATTCTGTTCATCAGTGGTGGGACCAGTTGCTCTTGCACTGGAAAATAACTTCCCAACCACACTCAGGCTAGGAACTCTAAACTCAGGGAAGGCTAGGAACTCTCACATGCAGGGTAGATGCAAAAGTAAGAGGGGGACTTGCTAAGGAGAAAGGTTTCTGAGAGAGGGAGGTGGATGAAAGGGGATTGATTAGAAGGTGACAATGGCTAAAAGTTATTATACAAATGGATGAAACTGTTAAAGAAATGAAAAGAACAGTAAAGAGCTCATTTAAATTTTTAGGAAAGTGCGTGATGCATGGAATTCTTTTGTGTGCCACAGGAGTTTAGCTGAGTGACCTTAGCAGGCCTTGGCTTCCTCTTTTGTAACAAGAGGAATAAACTGAAGATTTGCCAGGAGGACTTCATGGGGTCATTTTTACAAATACTGGAGTGTTGGCACACAATAAGCACTCAGTCAAGGCAAGTGGCCATATTTGTTTCTGACTAGGGTATATTAGTAATCGGGGAATGCTGGCATACACCTTTAATTTCAACCCTTGAGAAGCTGAGGAAGATTGGTCTCTGAGAGTTCTAGGCATGCCATGAACTTCATGGCTTTCATGAGTTTCAGGTCAGCCAGGGCTTCCTAGTGATACCCTACCTCAAGCTAAAAACAATAAATAAACAAGAATAAAAAAAACCACGAAGGTATATTAGGAGAAGAAAAAAGGAATTTACGGTTTAAGACACAAATTACAGGTATTTACTTGACTGTCTGACTTGCAAAATTGTGATGACCAGGGATCAGTCACTGTAGTAGGGTGCAATGAGACTTCATTCCTTTGAGAGGATGGCTGAGGCTTTGCTCTTTACAGCTCGCAGTTTTAGGAAGCAATGAGAGCTAGTATGTTGGCTCAACACATAGAAGTACTTGCTGTCAAGGTGAGCTGAGTTAAATCCCTGGGCCCTGCATGATGGGAGGTGAGAACTAACTTCTGGGAGTTGTCCTCTGACTTCTACACATGTGACATGACATGTGAACACATGTATGCCTACGCAAGCACATGAGCATGTGCACACACACACACACACACACACACACACACACCACAGAGTAAAGGTAATTTAAAAACTGAAGTTATGCTAGACATATCTAAGATTACATTAAAGTCCAGTATAAGTAAGAGTTAAGATCAGCTTCATACATTAACCTGAAGTAGACTAGTTTTCAGATCCCTGTCTCACTTCAAAAGCATGTTTTAGAGTTTAACTGCTTTTCTCCAAGAAATTCATTGACTACGTCAGCCTTGCTATTGGTTCTAACAGCTATTCTTGATCTTACTTGACCAGAAATGTTAAAGACTAACAGAACGTTGCCAGCGGCTAGCTGGGACTAGGGGTGTGGAGAAATAGATTATAGGTTCTGTTCTGTGGTCCCATTTATTTAAAAGAGTTTATGGTTCTCCCAAACTGGCTCAATGCCAGAAAGGAAGAAAACAGTGCAATTTATAGTCTGACCAGAGCGGGTGACAGGGGTGGGGGCGGGGGAGGGTGTCCAATGAGCTGAGTGACTCAGGAGAAACTAGCTACATTTCTAAGGGACACAGCTATGCCAAAGTCCACTCTCTATTTCTTACACATCTCTAGGGTCCACAGTTGAAGGACTGGATGGAAAACTTGGGAGAAAATTCTGTCAAATAAGCCAAAAAAAGAATCATGTTTTCAGAGGCACACTCTAGCAGGAGTTACTTGAACTGTAGAGGGCAGAAAAAGAAGGCTAAGTAACAGCTTGCTGGCCACTTTGTGTTAACACCTCCAAGGAAAAGCCAAGTATACCTAAAGTGTAGATAGTGAGGGGAAAACAGGCCTTCAAGTGCAATAGCAGAAGCCACAGGGAAAGTTTAGCTTTAGACAGACCAGGATTTTCCTGTAGCTGCGTGATTTTACTAGCCCTGCAGCTTCAATTTTACTCAATATGGCTGCCGTGATGACACCAATTCCAGTGCCTGACAAGCAGCTGAACTGACTGAGTCGATGCTCAATATACGGCCATCATCCTTATTTGGTCCCCAGGCAACTGCCCTAGGGGATTTAGGAGCCACTGTCCCTGGCTGGCTGGTGATGTAGCCATCGATCAGGTCCTTGACGTTTTGAGACAAAGTTGCAGCAGTAGAAAAAAAAATGTTACAGCCAGTAGAGGCTTATGACATGTTAGAATGCCACTGGCTGCAAGATGACATATTTTACAGTGACTTATTCTAAGTAAAATGGCATCATGTTAATCCCTCGACACAAAAGAATAATGCTGTGACACACTGTAGTGGGGTGACATCATGGCTACTTGGAATTATAATCTTCTGGATTCTACATATACATGAATGTTTCACATAAATTAATTACCCAGCTGAATGACTCATCTGAGATATATTTTAAAGTAGAGGAAAAATTAGGTACAATGGGGGCAGTCTTATCTAGGAAGTCTGAAAACAATCATGTACAGAAATCCCATCTAATGAGACATTTAATGAGTCACATTGGTGTCATTTACAATTTAGAAGGAATATTTTAAAATGCAGAATGAAAAGAGGCTAGGAACACCAACTTTCAAATGCCAGGAAAGAGGCTCTACTTATCTGTTTCTGTACCTACCGATAACCGGGGCTGATGGGTTAATATTTAAACTAGGAGACAAGAATTAGGTATAAAAAGTGTTCTAGTTTTGTGGGTTAAAACATCAGGACTAGGGTACAAAAGTAGGTCATCTCTCTCATCTCTGTACTCATAAGAATGAGGAAAAAGGATGTGAATTTGAGGGAGACTGGGCTATATAACAATTCAAGGACAGCCTAAATTACACAGTGAGATCTTATCTAAAAAGAGAAAAGTCAACGAACCAACTTGACTACCAACGAACTAAATCATCAGGAATGTGTGTGTGTGTGTGTGTGTGTGTGTGTGTGTGTGTGTGTGTGTGTGTGAGAATGTATGTGTGTGTTCCACCTGTCTTCTAATTTCTTGTACTCTTTCAAGTGGAATAGACACACAGGAGAACTTTCTCTCTCTCTCTCTCTCTCTCTCTCTCTCTCTCTCTCTCTCTCTCTCTCTCTCTCTCTGTGTGTGTGTGTGTGTGTGTGTGTGTGTGTGTGTGTGTGTCTTGACTTCTAATGCTCACGTGTCAGCAGCAGTGTGATTAAACAGGGTAGGCTGCTAGGAGGGTAGAAGGCCATTTCCAATCTTGATGATGCCTCTCTGGACAGCTTAATTTCTGGTCATCCTTTTCCAGCTCCTCCACTGACATCTTTCCCTTGTATTCTGGTAGGTTTTGTTTTGTTTTGTTTCGGTTTTTTTTTTTTTATATATTCTAAAGAGTAGCGTAACCTTTGGGTTCCTTCTCACTCAGATTCAGATTCCCAACCTGACCCAGTAGCCTGGGTATGCCTAGAAGACTTAGGAAACTGGGGTCAGCTATCAATTACTTAGAATTTATATTTCCCTTGCTGTGCTAAGAAATTGTGCCCACAAGTCCTGCAGTTCTCCCTAATCTTTATTCTTTCGGAGCACTTCCTAGTTCATGACAAACCTTACTGCAGAGAGGCACTCACTTGGCCAGCAGAGGCATATCTCAGGCACGGCTGCTGTTAACTTATCTCTACATTAACATTTAACTGTACCCCATCCTAGATCCCTATCTTTTGTGACCACATGATGCCTCAGTCCTTCCTATAGTCCCTTATCCCTGGAGAGATAGGGTTTTTTTTTCCTTTTACGTTTGTTTATTTAGGGTGTGTGTGCTAGTGAATGCCATAGCATGTGTGTGCGGGTCAGAGAGCAATTCTCTCTCTTCCCATCATGTGGGTACTGGGATTGAACTCAGGTCACCAGGCTCGGTAGCTAACATACTTAACTGCTAAGCTACCTCACAAGCCAAGAGATAGAACTTTAGCTAAAAAATCATCTTCAACCCCTATGTATAATTGAACATGTAACACGACCTTTTCTTCCTTCTCTCTTTTCCCTCCCTCCTTTCTCCCTCTTCTTCTTCCTCTCCCTCTCCCTCTTTCTTCAACAAGGTCTTACTACGTACTCCAAACTGACTGACTTCAAAATTTTCTATTCTCCTGCCTCCACCTCCCGAATGCTGGAACACAGGTATGTACAGCTCTTACGCTGGCTTTTGGTAGACTCTGCTTTCTTCTTGTCTTCTTTTCCAGCTCCTTTGAGTATAGCTAGGCCACCACTGTTCTTGTTTTATGCCGACTCTATGACCTCTGTATGTTCCGCATTACTGTTTTCAAAAAGATCTGTGTGAGTCTCTCGGGCACCCTTCCAGGAGATAAGTGAAAACTCCAGAAAGACCTCATTAAATCCTTCTCCTTCAGCTTCATCCTCCCCTTTGACTTAATCTTACAAGAACCAATTGTGTGGATCCATGGGTAACCACCCTAATTTTATGATTATGTTTATGCCCCAAAACCTTCTTTCTCAATAAATCCCGTGCTATGATTGGAGTGCCTGTCGGAAGGGCTAATTCATGAGCTATTTCTTTACCTCTGATAAAGACAATTTTTAGTCATAGGGTCCAAACCATCACTCTCACAGCACAATGAGGAAGAAAAGATTTCAAATTAAGTCTACATGCTACTGCACACAAGAAAAGATCTGCCTCATTAATGCATGTCCCTGGGGAGAGTACTGCACATGGTACTATTTACTGAAAACCTGATTCATTAGTGGAAGCTTGAAAGAGTGTAGGACAACCTCAGAGGCAATAGCAAGACTAAAGATGCACTTTCTTTGGTAGTATTTAGTCCTAATTCAACACTTCCATACCACTCACCAGGATCAATTCCTGATCTTTCCATCACAAACGGTTTTAATGAGGAATGATAGGTTCTTTCCTGAAAAGTCTAGCATAAAATTCAAAATAGATGCATGAAATGACATAGATATTATGATACCGTAACCCTTAACTATTTTGTGGTTTCTTTTGAGACCTGTCTACTACTCTAAGCCAGCGGTTCTCAACCTTCCTAATGCTGTGACCCTTTAATACAGCTCCTCATGTGGCGGTGACCCCCTACCATAAAATTATGCTACTGCATCAAAAGTGTAATTTTGCTGCTGTTATGAATCGTAATGTAACGATCTGTGTTTTCCATTGGCCTTAGCCCAACAGGACATGTTAGAAACAGAATTTAAAAAATGACTTATTTTCAGCGACTCTCTAAACTTATGACATCAAGAAGGCACATGCATTTGCAGCGTGTTATGCTCCCCCTTGTCATGTTTTAAGTAACACTCGAGGTGTCCCAGTCGCTTTTGAAAGCAGTACATGTATTGGTTTGCTGCAATACGGGAAAGATTGTTAACATAGATAATTAGATTAAACATGTATACCACATAGCCCAAACTGTAAGACACTTTGACAGTCGTCACTTGAGCAAAACCATTTGTGTGTTGGAAATGTAGTAAGTATAATTCCATATATTATTCCATTCATAAAGTTTTGAAGACACAAAAGACACAGGCAGGGAGCTTATATACCTCTCAAAGCCAACATTTAACAGTTTGAAACTTCATGCAAAGTCTTAGACATTTCTTCCCCAACCTTCGAAGAGCTTGCATAGAACAGAATTAATCTTTCTGATACAATTGGAGGGATGATCTCTGGCTCAGAATTCTCCTTGGCAGGACACAGGTGACGTAACTCACAGCAGCACAGAATATGATGGGCTAAACGATGTAAGTACAAAGCTCTTTCAGATAGACAGTGTTCAACGCCCAGCCCCAAATTACATCAGCTATCATGCTTCTAAGAAGATAACTTCTACAGCTTGTGGTACATTTAGCTGTATTCACCAGATGGCCAATTTTGTAGTCACAAAAAAAATGCTAATTAAACAGACAGTAGAGGGAGGCAGCCGCTGAAGTGAGAAAGAACATTATCTTTCAAATGGACACACTTAGGTTCTTTTCCCAGCCTTCTTTGGTAGCTGCTAGTTCCAAGGCCTTCCTTGCCCTAGTCATTTTCTCATCCTGAGAGTGTAGATGTACCAGCTCCCTCCTTTTAGTGGTTTACAGGTGGGTTATATGTTAAATACTCCCGTGTTTCATTCACAAAAAGCCCTCCACAAGATGAGAGCTAGAAGTAGCGTTATTAATGCTATTATTCGAGGAATGCAACAACAATTATCTGTTAGGGGCTGGAGAGATGACTCAGTGTTTAAGAGCACTGACTGTTCTTAAGCACTGACTCAGAGGTCCTGAGTTCAAATCCCAGCAACCACATGGTGGCCCACAGCCGACTGTAATGAGATCTGATGCCCTCTTCTGGTGTGTTGGTAGACAGCTACAGTGTACTTATATATAATAAATAAATAAATCTTTAAAAATATTACCTGTTGAATTACTAAGCAGAGGACAGTAGTGGTGTTAGCAACTATATACAGTATGTAAGTTAAATTGAAGCAAGAATAAATGAGGATAAGCTGGGGGGGTTATAAGTAATTTTTCCACCAACATATTACTCAGGGATGTTCCATATTTTTTTAAAAATACTCATAAACTAGTCTTGCTAGTCTAAGCAAATGCTTTTTAAAAAAAAAAACAAAAAAAGAAAACAAAAAAAACAAAAAACAAAAAACAAAACAAAACTGTGGTCTTAGCCAAAATAACAATGCTCAACCAGCCTGAAATTCTATGACCTTAGGAGAAGAGAGCTAATAAAAAACAAAGTGTAGCCATTTATTGGTCTGAGCTGAGACATAATTCAGAAAATTTTATCAGCTCTTTATTGGAATGCTTAAAAATTTTGGACCCTGGGGAAATTGTTCATATATAGGTATATATAAGTGTGTGTCTGCGTGCATGTGTGTGTGCGTGTGTGTGTGTGTGTGTGTGTGTGTATACAAAGCTTAGCTTGCTTAAATGCACAATTACATTTTTAATGAAAGTTTCGTGAGTGAGATTTTCTTCATGAAGAAGAGACCGTGCAATACAGAATTACTGTGAAAACCCTAGGACCTTCTGATTTCTGTTCCTATCATTTTTACTCTAGAAAACACCCACCATCAAAATGTTGGAATAGAGTTTCCAGGCCCTTTCTGCCTCTAACTGGAGTTCATATGTTCTACTATAAGCTTAAAGTTTATTTCAGGAGAGCTGCCGTCATGTTTAAGGGCTGCAGCTCTGCCACTCGATTACACAAGGATCTTAAATACGACAAATGACCGCTGGACACTGAGAATTCTGACAGCTGCCACAGGGGCTGGGGGGTGTGGGGGGCAGGGCTGGACTAAGGCAGCTTCATTTACAAGTGATTGCTTTAGTTCTGAAGGCTAACTAATAGTTTGGTTGATTTACTTTTATTAAATCGCACTTCTTAATTCAACTAATAAAGGCATATCACTTCAATATGTAGCTATGAAGTAAATCAACGTTTAAGACATGTGAAGTTCAAATATTTAGAATTGCCATGTTTAGGAGGCTGGAGAAATGGCTTGGCAGTTAAGAGCACTAGAAGACCTGGGTTCAATTCCCACTACCCACATGGCAGTTCACAACTATCTATACCCCAAGTTAGTTCCAGGGAACGTTATACCTTCATAAAGACATAAATGCAGGCAAAATATCAATGCGGGTAAAATAATTTAATCTTAAAAACAGGAAGTGACCTGTTTTACTACATAGAATTTGAAGACTAAATATCGATACTGAAGCGACAAAAATAGAAATGTAGACAAATTCTCAGCAGTCAACTATTTGTACTAAACTTATAAGCACTATGAAGTATATATGGATGTTTTCTCAACTCATGCTGTAAGTGTTAAAAGAATGTGTGAGAATTTTTGCCAAAACAGTCACTGAATAAGCGATCTGTACACCTTAAACTTAAGATCTGTGACATATAGTACAAGAACATAAATGGGATAATTTTTTCTTACTTTATGAAGTTTTGATTAAAGTTAAGATCGTGTCAGTGGCATAAGGAGAATGTGAAGTATTGTAAATTTGTTATGTAATCACTTATGACTGTGCTGAGAGTCCGATTAAGACTGTAGCCAGCAAGCGAGAGTAGATGCCCTGTTACAATACATACGGAGGGCAGCAGATAGGAAAAGAGCACGAGGAAGCCATCTGAAGCACTGGATGCTTGCTTAAGACAGATAAAAACCTAAAAAAAAAAAACCCCCAAAATTGTGTTTAGGCTTGGGCCATTCCTGGAGAAAGTCGGCAGATTTGGAGAAAGTGGGCCACCGAAACAGAAAATAGATTTACATAACCAAGGCAAGATGGCCAAGTCAAAAGAGGAGCATCTCAATAAACAAACATGCATATGGACAAATAAATATAAACACTTGGGATGAAGAAAGATAACAGGCAAATTAACAGGCTTCTTTCGTGTAAAGTCAACCGTAAAAGGACAAGATGGCTGAGGATCTAGTATGGCAACATTACCAAGCTGAGGCTCCCCAAGGCTGGTGGATAGGCACAGAGATGTCAAATTCTAGGTAATGGATGTGTGTACATGAATGTGCGTGCGTGCGTGTGTGTGTGTGTGTGTGTGTGTGTGTGTGTGTGTATGTGTGTGTAGGATGCTTAAAAATAGGCATAAAAGGTAAAACTATGTCTAAAGTCTATGAGGCTCACAGTTCTAATTATTTGAAGCATACAGTGATAAACTCAAGCAGTTAATCAATGTTCTTCAGCTACATGTTAAGCTTAACCAGAAATGTTTCTGTAGTGCAGTTATATTTAGGGATCAGTAACATTAGAGCGACATTCAGTTATTACACAAAGATCACTTTAACAGCAATACCATGTAGACTTTTTTAAGGAGAAGGGGACTTATTAGCAAATTAGTATTTTAATGCGTCTTCTGAATGTGGCTGTACTTGTTGACTATCTCATAAGAACTAGCATAACAGAATAGCCTGTGACAATGACTTAAGCACAAGGATTGTCTGTGTTATTAACTACTGCCAGCTGAAATAAATAAATTATTGTCACTTGAGCCCTGGAGCTAAAAATAAGTCTCGAAGCTATTTATTTAACTAAGATCTTTTTTTTCCCCACTTATTCGTGATATAAATCATAATTGCGGGAAACCCACTTATATTCTGACTGCTGTGTCAGAGGTTTGCACTAGCTACATAAATTCATAAAAGGATTTTTTGTGTTTCTCAGTAATTATTTTGTTTGGGGGCAAAAAAGGACCTTGCAAATATACCTCCAGGTATAAAGTTTTCTTTCACAATCAACTCATAAAGTTATTTAATGTAGTCTTTAATAAGGAATGGCAAATATTATAAGAAGTAGATTCTTTTTCTGGAATTTATTAAAATCTGCAGAGGGGCCCATTTTTGTTTCCAGTCTACTGTGAAGAACTATTATAAAAACAGGGAAAGATTAGCCACTCATACAAGCAAGACCCAGCATCCCATGCAAATAACTCATGTATTTCAATGTGAGTTCATTTGCTTACATAATACCTCCTGGGTTTCACTGCCTGCCTGATTCTACCTTAATCTTAGTTTTTACTTCCCTTATCCAAGTATGATTTTTCCCCCCACATCCAAAACGTGAGCTTATTCGTCCACTTACAACTATTATTGGGAACAATTCATAAGATTTCCCTCTGAATTAGCCATAGAGGATTCTATAAATAGCTATCCTAGGCATAAAACTAATTTTATTGGAAAGTTTTCTCTAAGGGCCATATGTATATAAGCATATCACAATGGGATTAGGGAAAAACAGAAAATGTATATTAGATTCAATTGATGTAGACTTATATTTCACTTAAGTAGAAGTTTTATATTACCCACAACGTATTAGTGACAAAGTAAAGACGAGGTGATTGACTGATAAAGAACTTGATATGTTCATGTTTAGCCACGTGGTTTTATATTCCAGGTGCTTTTTCTATAAGTCATAAAAGATCTCTAGCATCATTAACTCCTAACCCTTGGCAGTAGCCAAGGCAATGTTAACAGTACTTTCGTTTAAACAAACAATCGAACAAACTAAATGCTTTCTTCTCTCCCTTAAAAGTGACTCTTAAATAAATTGCTATGGCCCACAAGGAGTTAAACTAACTCCCCCCCCCTTGCTAGAACAGACAGGTTAATGAGGAAAATAAGGAATAAGGGTGTTGCCAATAATAAGTTCTTCCTCAAAGCTTTAACATCACACCTCATCAGCAATTACTAAGTACTTGAGTTCTATGTCAGTCTTAAAGGGGAAGAAGGAGAAAGAAGCACTTTACCAAACTGCCTCCGTTGTCCTCAGGGAACTTGTGGACCTGGATCTTGGCTTCATAATAATGCTCATTTTTGAAGAGGGGAGACAGAAAACGAAAAAGGGAAAGAAGAATGTTCAAGTCTTCTGATCAATACTCATCAGCAGGCTTTCCACAAAGAAGGGTTTGGAAGTTTCTCTACTGGCAGGCAGGGAAGGCTGCCTCCTGCCTCAGCTCTCAGTGTCGCCGGCAGCAGGCGGGCTTTCCTCTTTCATGCCCAAGCCCTGGGCTCTTCCGAAGGGAGTTCCTTCTCTGCCTGCCTTGCCCACAGAGGAACTGGATTTTGAATCTCTTCTTCATCTGGGTCACAAGGGAAGCCAGCCCCGTGAACAGGTCACTTAATCTCTTTTTTGCAATTCCGTAACAACGGACTTAGAGGTTTCCCCGCCAGGCACTCACTCAGGTAGAGCAAAAGGAAAGTGCCTGGCAGCCTGGTGACACGCAGAGGGCGAGCTGTCAAGGAAGTTTCATTTCAGGGCGACCAACCGCGGGGACAAAGCTCTCTGCAGAGCAAAGGAGTCGCAGGAGGAGCACAGCTCCGTGGGCTGGGTGGCCCCAGATACCTGCCAAGCCAATTTCCGCTGTGTCTCCAGAGAACGCGGCCGCGAGTCTTTGTGAATGAGAATTACCAACCAGTCTCACCAGGCAGAAACTATTCCTCAAGGGCTGAATGACGTCTGTGAGAAGGCAGTTCAAAACATCGCAGGGAAGTGAGAAAGGGAGGAAAAAAAGAGCGCCCAACCCGGCCTGGTCAATTGCTGACTTACAAAGCAAAGGGGCGGAACTCTGATTCCAGAACGTAGGACAGCAAAGCAGCCACGCACACAGCAGAGCTCTGGAGACTTTCAAGGCCATGCCCTTCCCTGAAAAAGCAGCTGTCTATGCTATTCAGAAAGGACTCCCTCCCCTAGCACCTTTGTAAGGCACACACCCCTAGCCATTGAACTTTTCTTCTTTATCTTCTTTATCAAAATTCAAAGAAACTACCTCAAAGTCACTTTTCTCCCAGTACCACATGGCAACATGGGAAGTGAAGCTGAGGGGACTTGGGGACTCAGCAGAAATTCATTTCCATTATATTTTCATATATATATATATATATATATATATATATATATATATATATACTTTATGGTAGCAAATCTCCTTGAATGAGGTATAGTTGGGTATTTAAGCTAAAAAATCTAATGTTACTTGTTGGGCAATAGCTGTCTTCTTGCTGTTTGAGGAACCTAATTTTAAAAATATGACACATATGACACATGAATGTTATTGATTTGTGTATGGAGACAGGTCACCTGATTCTTTACAGCCCTTCAGAAGGGGGCTTTGTGTATTGCCTAACCTTTATCAAGACCTGTACTTGCCCCACAGGTAGCATCTGGAAATAATTAGTGGTACAATACTATGTGGTTATCCCTCAAATCGTGTGTGTGTGTGTGTGTGTGTGTGTGTGTGTGTGTGCGTGCGCGCGCACGCTTGCACAACACTGAACAAATGCAATAACAGATACAGTAGGTAGCATTTATATACATTTGTGTTTATAAATATGTAAAAAATAATCTAAGAAAGAATTTGAGAGGGAATAAGAAGGGCCATAGGTATTGGAGAAAGGAAAGGGAAGGGGATGACGTAATTATATTTTAATTAACATTTTTAAATATTTAAGAAAAAAATACTCTTCTATTATGGTAGCTTCTCTGTAAGCTGGTTCCAGTTGCTCCTGACAGAAGTAACATTTCCACGCCTTGTCTATCCTTCTGAACATTTACACAAAGGATATATGTTCCTCTGGGTGTGCCAACTTCAATTATGTTGAAGGTGAATTATCAAGCGAAAATAAGCATTCGGAATCTTCGATGACATTAGCCGAGCGTTGCTTCCCCAGTCTGACGTGAGCTTGGTATTTATTTAGCCTTTGGAGACAGGATGCTGGAACGTGGTTGTGACCCACCCAGACAGCTTGGAAAATTGATGTAGCAAGAATGAAGTCAGGGAGACTGGGGCTGCTTATTACAATAACAGGCCGTTCGCACCTCACTGTCCATTGGTGATTTTGTCCTCTCTGGGAATTCTCAGGCTTCATAAAGTAAATGTTAATAAACTGCTTCCTCCCCCACCCCCCGCCCCGTGAGCCTTTCACTTTTTCTGTACTGCCTAAGGACATTCAGGCCTTCTTAGACCTGACCCATCCTTAGAATATCGCTCACGCTTTAGAATATTTCATGCAGGTTCTCTAAACACATATTTCTAGAAATTCCAAAGAAGATAGGGAAGCTACTATGTGTGTGTGTGTGTGTGTGTGTGTGTGTATGTATATGTATGTGTATGTATGTGTATGCGTGTGTGTCTGTGTGTATGTATGTGTGTGTGTCTGTGTGTGTGTCTCTGTGTATGTCTGTGTGTGTATGTGTGTATCTGTGTGTGTGTATATGTGGGTGTCTGTGTGTGTATGTGTGTATGTGTGTGTGTCTGTGTGTGTATGTGTGTGTGTGTCTGTGTGTGTATGTGTGTGTGTGTCTGTGTGTGTATGTATATGTATGTGTGTGTATAATGGGGGGTGTGGTATTTATGGATGGTTTACACTTATTTATTTTGTGAATTTAAAAGTGATTAAAAGAAGAGAATAAAATTAAGCAGCTAGTTGTAGAACCATTTTCCTTGTTTCAAGGTTTACCAGATATCTTCTGGTTGTCACGTAGGAAGATAATGCGGACCAGACAGTGCAGGGTCTGCGTGCTGTGTTAAACCTCTCCAGGAGTAATCATCCTGGAGTTCTTCTATCCCCAGAGAGAATACTATCTCAGCTAGATTATGTACTTTACCACCACACCCTTCTTTGTCATACACACTGCAGGAGCACCTGTGAGTTACTTGCCTACAATTACCCTACAGTCTCTACCAACACTGAGTTCCAGTCTCACAGGGACTAATGGTAGGCCTCCCCACACACCCAGAAACGAGTATGAAGCTAGAATCTGACTGTGTCACTAACCAGCTCAGTGGAACGGCACATGGAGGTTGCCAGTACACGGAGAAGTGGTCCATCTACCTCCAGGCAGCTGAGATTTGAGTCCGTAGATTTTGGCTCTACCTCTAATGCTAAAAGGTAGTGACTGTCCTAAAACAGAGTGACATCCTTTTTGTTAAATGCTATTCCTATCCTAAGGTATATTTTTTTTTCTTGTATAAATTTTTAAAATACAGCTTAGGCATTTGAGTGTCTTCTTTAATTCAAGGGGATACAGCATTCCTGTTTTACATAAATATTACGAAGTCCAGGTTAGCAAGGGTGCCTGACCATGGAGAACTGGGCCTTCTGAGGCCCATGTCTTTGTCTACAGAGTTAGGAGTCAAAGTGGATGAGAAATTGCCACTGCCTCAGTTTCTCTGGTCTACTTGGTTGCATAGTGTTCATAGCCTGCCTTCAAATAGCTTGTCACTGCATTTTGATGGGTTGCTATGGGTGAGAAAATTTAATAGGACCCCCTATCTGTCTATATTTTGTTGAATGCAACCATCACAGTTTCATTCATTAGAACCCAGTTCCTCCATATTAGCAATCAACTTATATTAGTTTCTTGATATTTGTATCCTCACTCACTCTTATCTTTAGAACTTAAGCTAAATTTAGAAAGTACTTTTATGTCTATTCTGAAAATGGTTTGATATGCTGGTTATGTTTTCTCTAAAGTACAATTGAATATTAATAGCAGGGTATTGTTGTTAAATTACCTAACGCCTCTCTCACACAACTATTAGGGCAGACAATGCACTGCGATGGCTCTCAAGGGAAGTTTTCTGCATTCCAGTAGATTGGCTGTGTCTGAAGACATGGTTTCTCTCTCCTATCAACCAGGGATGAGTGTCACTGGTGGAACTGACATTTATCCATAACATTCATTAAATATGAGACATTAACCTCAGTGGGCTGAGGTAACAGGACTGATTTTTAACACATAATGTAGTTTTTCTCAGACAATCGTCTCATCTTCTGCCTGCTCAGTAAACTTCTGCTTTCAGATTTTAAGAGATACGGTCTACTTTCCAAACTGTCGAGCACATTAGAAGCACATTATGAACTACATATCCAGGTTTGCCTTGTGTACTGAACTACAGAAACGCCAAGTCAACTCTTGAGGAAAAAATGACGATGGACATCCGCTTTTTACAGTTTCCTGGTATTCTACGCTCTGTCTGAACCTTAATGAACAAGTCACTTTGAACTGTTGCAACATTTCCTTGTTATGGAGAAGTACTGTGTCATGCTCCTTTTGTAGAGGGGTATTTTAAGTTGTGTCTTAGTGTCTCTTTTTTTTCTTATTACATTCCCTGTACATACGACTGGGCGCACTGCTTTCTTATTGACAAGGGATTCCTGAACTATCAAGATCTCAGGAAGTATGAGTACTATATTTTGAAAGCCACTTTTTGACTTCCTGCTTCTTTCATAAACTTTCAGATTAGAAAGTTATCACTATTGCATGTTATTTCTCTCCTCGATGTTCAGTATTATACTTCATATGTTTAAGTTTTAAATGGAGTCTTAACGGCTCATCACATCCCTGCAAGGGAGACACAATAATAATTTTGTACACAAAACCAGTCAATAATTTGTTTAAAATTTTGAACTTAGTTGCATACTTTTCCTCAAAGCTTTTCTTCTCTCTCTCTCTCTCTCTCTCTCTCTCTCTCTCTCTCTCTCTCTCTCTCTGTGTGTGTGTGTGTGTGTGTGTGTGTGTGTGTGTGTGTGTGTATTGGGGACAGCTCAACCTTCTGCATCTGTGGTCCCCCTTTATCTGGCTATGCCATTGGCCATTTTCCCGTGTGCATATGTATGTATTTTAACTACATACTTACATACTTACAGACATCTGCTAGCTTTCTCAAATACAAACTGTCTTGTTGTTGTTGTGTTTTGTTTTCCATTGGGGACAATGATTATTACTTCGATTATTTTTTTTTAGAGCAAAATTCCAGAGCACAGTCTGTTTTCCACTGTCAAAGTTTAGAAATACACAAGTTTCACTTTAAAACGTGTCTACGGAGGCTCATATACTTTAAACTTTTCTTTATCACACAAGTAGAGCTGGATCCCAAGTGTCTTCCAATGACAAGCTTTGAAAAGACTTTACCTTTATCATCTTTAAGTATGTGCGGTGCATGCATTCGCATGTGGATTTGTGCATGACAGTGCTGGTGCCTGAATGGAATAATAAGTCCTTAAGTTCTAGTGGTAGGCTGGGAGCTTGCTGTGGCCCTGTTGGGGACAGAGTGATGTGGTTCTTGCCCCTGGGACAGTGCCCTGGTCTATGGCTGCTATGGGGATAAGGCTTGTTTGTAATAAGAATGTACATATTTTACATTCCTTTGAGGAATGTCCTCCCTGTTAATAACTCCATGATAATCTCAGACAGCAGGAGTCCAAGAGGTGAAGGTATAGCTAATGTCTCAACAAAATGGTAACTGTTGGGACCTTCAGCTCAGCCCTTAAGGCTATAGAAAAGAACTCTAAAAACATGAATTAGAAAATGCATAATTTCTCAACTATGCAAAAATATGGGGATGCAATATGAATTATGAGGGCCTTCATGAATCTAAAGAAACAAAGGTAGTTATGCTGTGAGCCTTGTCAGAAGGATACAAAGACAGGCAGATACATAGGCAGGCAGATTCCTGAGTTCAAGGTCAGCCTGGGATGCATCAAGGTTAGTCCCCAGTGTGTTAAAAATGGTAATTTCAGGTCCCACCCAACTAGTTTATTGTCTGTACTTAAAGAAAAGGTAGACAGATCTCTGAATTCTTTTGCAATATTAAGGACAAAAATATATGCTTGCTATCTCCTAAGAAATATGGGACACTGATTCATAAGATAACCAAAAGGAAAAACTAGAGTAAATGACTGGATTGATATGTAAAATAAAAGGCTGTATTCTACAGGAGATAAGTTATCTAGAGAACTTTTTAGGATAAGAAGGGAACTGCTTGGAGAACTGACACACACAAGCAAGCAGGATATGAACAGAGACATCTCTTAGAATAGCAAGCAGAATACAGAGAAGTCTCCAGAGAGAAAGTAGAGCATAGAGAGAAGCAGACTGGAAACACTCTGTCAAGCAGAACACAGGTCATCAGGATGGATCCACAATTTGACTTCAAGTCGTTCTTTCAGAACTCCTCTCCAAGCTGAGGCTGGACCTTGACAGTAGACTTGAGATCTCAATATAAATTCTCTGGATAAAAAAATTCTCTGGATAGCTATCTCCTGCAGAGCACAGGTCAAGTCTTTTACTTTACATATCAATCCAGTCAGCTTTGATCAATTCTACCTCTGATTTGATTGACTTTGAAAATGAAACATCTTTGTCATGACTCATACTTGGTATTTTAAGATGTTACCCTTTTCTGCTCTTGTTTAAATATGTGCATTCCAATCAGATGTAACTTTACCCATTCTGAGGGCCCAGTGGTCTTCTCTGTTTAATCAAGTGATTCCTAATTCCTGATACCAATCCCAAAATATAGCATATGTTAAATAGAATATATACTAGAATAATTAATACGTTTATATTGTGTAACACACACATAATATGTGTTTAGGTTACAGGTAACTGTTACTAATGGGGCTCTTCTTTGTGAGCACTGTGAGAAAATCAGTGGTTTTTATTAAAGTAGGGTTTGAAGAATAACCTGTCAAAACTGTTCCAAGAAGTTTTAATGACAATGTAACCCCTCAAGTAATAAATAATGAAAAAAGCTTAGAAACCAAGCTTCCTTCAGAGCCCTGTAATTCCTTTTTTTTTTCTTTTTTCTTTTATTGATGACACTTCCCTGCACATGCTCACATACATTAGTATGGCCAACTCATCCTTTGACACACATTACAAATGAGTTTTCTTTGACATAAAACATCTGCTCTTTGAGATAATGCCTAGCAATTAGAAAGAGTCTGGAGGATCAGGTGAGAAAGAAGAGGAGGAGTCAGGCTGTCTGGGTCTAATGTCAGATTCTCCTGCTCACTGCTTGGTTATCTCCAAAATTGTTTAACTTTTGTTCCATCTCTCCTGCCTCAGTATGCAGTGGAGATAAAATAGACTTTCATGAGGATAAAGACAACGTGAGCACACAGCATGACATAAACTAAACACTCAGTCAAATACCATTTGGTATTAAAAATATGTTTGAAAAGAAGAACCAATAGAAGGCGATGCTATTTCACACAGATACTGGATTAGAAGTTGGGTTAAAACCATTACCTTCTTCTATTTTCAATCCCAGTTTATAAGCTTCCTGCTTATCTTTACCGAACGAATCAGGTATAGTTTCCTGTCTTCCCTTTTTCATCAAAACTTTATTTCCCAAACTGGGTTATCTTTCAAAGACACAACTATAATATACTCAATTTTCTGATTTTAAAAATGTGCAGTGTGTCTTACAGTCACTCCCATCCCCCTTTGTGGGTGTGGCAGACATCATCCAGCCTCATCCTGGCTATTAGTTTTGAATGAATGTTCCTGGAAAATAGCCACCCACCTCTCTGTTAAAGATTCTGTCAGGATGATGCACAAGCTGTCCCCTCCCCAACAATCTTTTCAGTGGTATGTGTGCCCTTCCCTGACAGGATTAGCCTTCTGCCTTTTACCTCTATTATTCCTCAGGAATTTACTCCAGACCCTCCTCCCCCGGATATCTGGGCGACACTCCTTTGAGAGTGCTTATCCACTCCAGAATCACTAAGTTTATCTTCACGAGCCCTAGCGACTCATCGTAAACTAAGGCACTGGTTAGTGTTAACAGTTATCTGTCCTGCGAAGACACTTGGGTGTCCACGGTGATGGGAATTCCCTGAACGCAGGCACTGTCTTCTCACTTCTGTATTCAGAGTAACCTCTACAGAATCTGGTTTGAATTCTGTTTACTTATAAACAGAACAAACCCTTGGTCACCAGCGGGGTGCACAAGCCTTTTACCAATGAATTTTCTTCCTCAGTTCTTGGGTAGGACTTGCTTCGTGGATGGAATTAAGCCTCTAGAGATGTTATTGTCTTCTCATAAACCTCTATCCCTAAAAGTTACGTCAGCACCTCTCCCCACCCCTACAATAACACAGAGATCCTACTACATTCTTAAGATAGAAAACGTCCACTAAAAACCACAGGAATGTGTAGGGCAGGGTCTGAAGGACCTGTAGTTGATCGATCTCACGCACTATCTCTCTGAAGAAAGGAGATTCTTGCCTAAATATTCAGTAGAGATGGCCTTTAGTCCGGGGAAGCCATTCTGCAATGTGTCCTTTATAGAAGACAGCAATAGGGACCTTTGGAAAGCTCTAAGGAATGTCTTTTCTAGGAAGGTCTTTCCTATAGCTTGAGGGATGATGGTCCAGGGGCCAACTGCATGTGGGGAAGTCTGCCCTAATCAGACACCTATTCACTTATGGATGAGAAGTCTGTCTGCCAGGGAGGAAGCCTGTATCCTGGTCAATTTTCTCAGATCCTTCTTAGAGTCACTAATAAGTAAGTGTTCTTCACGAATTAGCGCGCGCGCGCGTGCGTGCGTGCGTGCGTGTGTGTGTGTGTGTGTGTGTGTGTGTGTGTGTGTGTTTCTATCAACATCCAGAGAACATTATAGACATGCTCATCAAATATGGGAACTGCAGTTTTTCCCCAGAGAGATGAATGGAAAACCAGGATAGATGAGCCTTGTCATTCTAGAGAAAGAGAACCGAAGGACATAGGAAGACCCCACCTATCCTGTGCTGACCAGACCCAGAGAAAGATGCTGGCTGGCTTCAATCACTCGTTTAACATTTCAGACAGGCGTGTGAGCTCAGCACTAGTATTTTTCTTCTACCAAATCATTGAGACAGCTGAGGTCTAGACAATGGTAAAGGGCACGGTCAGTGTTGACTCAGTTTGCCAAGGCCATGTGGAACCTGAGGAAACCTTGAACTTCCAGATGAACCCACAAATATCACACCGTGCAGCATCTCCACAGAAGAGTCATTTTAAGTTTTCAACTCCTAATTTTACTCAAAGTCACTCCTAATTGGCAAAGTGGTTCAAGAAATAGCATCCCACCTGGAAATACTGAATAGGAAACTGAAACTAAGGGAGTCTTAGGTTAAAAAAAATAGCTTGATAAAGTTAGGATCTCTGCCTTAGTCTTCTTGGGTGTCTTTGATATTGAAATCATTAAAGATCAATTATTTCCGTTGCAGAAGTTGAAACTTCCAATATTTGTCATACCACACATTATGTATATAAGAAAATGTTCTATTCAGTAGCAACTTTTAAAAAAAAAGTATGTTTTATTTTACCACATTGATTATTCCCTTAAAAGGACGAACTTTCCATTCTCTTTCCAAGTCCACGGGTCTGTGGCGTTTGCTGTTTACCTGTTTGTTTATTTGTTCAGAACCAGGCTGGGGAAGCCTAGGCGGACACTGTTGAACCTTGTCTATCAGTCTGCACCCTTCTGGGGAGAAAGGTAGACTATTCATTCCAAGTGTTCAGTGGACTCTAAACAAACCCACAAACAACACAGAACAGAGGTCTTCAGACAAATTGCTCTGGTGTGTCGGCTGGGTTCTTAAAGAAGCTGCTTCCTCTGATACGTCTGCAGGAAAGCTGGAGCACAAATATGGTACTTGGCAAAAAGTTTCTTCGTGGAAAACTAAAAGAAGAAATGAAGCCAAATGCTATTTTCAGGGCAGAATGTTATTCCATATGGAGAGCATGCACAAAGGCACCCTCCCACCCAGCCTGTGGAATTCAAAGCTCCTTTTTAGCTGACATTTCTGTAGTGAGTCTTTGGATTGCTCCGGGGTTGAGACTACTTCCTTTATTGACTCTCGGAGGACGGTTCATTAACCTTTTTCTAAAGCAACACCTTAGAGTAACTGCAAATTATTACCGAAGTGCAGCAATTTAAAAGACATAAAATACCAGCTTTTTTAAATTGCAGTTTACAAATGAGGAGGGGCTCAGACGTTGGCACCTTTGTGAGCTCCATATATATTGTTTCCCCATAGAGTAATATAGACTCATTTTTCCAAGTATACGTTGTTCCTGCTCTAAGAAAAAAAGTATAGTCATTTAATTTTGCTTCTAAATAAATCTGTGGGTATCACTGAATAGATATGACTAAGGGCAGCCCTGGCTCCTTTCCAGTCATCTGGAATTTCTGGGAATATTTATGAAATGAAAAATCACCAGCCCACAAGTTTTTATTCCAAAGAAATCATAATTTTTTTATGAATACTCACTTTAAATTATTGACATTGGCAGCCTGTTAAGATTTGAGCACGTAATTAAACTTTCACGTCAGTTCTGTAGTTTTGTTTTGTTTTGTTTTGTTTTTTCACATGCATTGGAGCTGCTGAATTCTTTTGTTGTTTGTTTGTTTTTTTAGTTTTGTTTTTGTTTGCTTTTTGTTTTCAACAACAGGCCAATGGAAAGATCCTGAGAGGCAGGCACTGAGATCCATGGCCGTCACTGAGTACAACAAGGTCCAGGAGGAGTGGCTAGGGGAAGGCAGTTCTGGTGTGAGGTGAAGTCTCATGGACGGAGACATATGGACTGCTTCTAGGTAGTGCTTCTGTGGTGATTCCAGTGCATTTGAGTTACCTTTGTCAATGAGGTAAAGGAAGGCACTCACTGAGGACTTGTATTGTGGATAATTTAAAGAAAATGTTAGGCTGTGATTGCTACTTCTGAGAGTTAGAAGACGTTGTCCTTAAGTTTTTCGTTTGTTTGCTTGCTTGTCTGTCTAGATGTTATTCTGAAGCCTAAGCTGTCCTCAAAATTAGGGCAATCCTAAGACCTCAGCCAAACAACTGCTGGAATCACAATCATGAATTCCTATAACCAGCTACTCTGACCCCTTCTTCTCTCCCTCCCTCTTTCTCTTCCCTCTCCCTTCCTTCTTTCTTTCTCCTTTCCCTCTGTCCTTCTCCTCCTCCCCTGCTTCCCTCCCTCTTCCTGTTTCTCATAACTGAACACTCAAGATTGCAAGACAAAAGTCTCAAGTACTCACAGTTGGGCTATTGATCAGACAACTAGAAGAGATTTAAGTCAATCCTCCTTTAAAATATTTATCAATTTGCTTGTGAACTAAGAGTCCAAGAAACCTGAGTGGGGTAGGTGGCCCTGCAGGCTGAGCTTAGGAATGGACCAGCAGGAGCAAGATGATCATCCCTTATCAGTCTCAGGAATGCAGGTCTGAACTAGGGCTATGTTCCCCCTGCATTAAGAGAAAAGGAAACACAAAGAAAAGGTGGAACAAAGCAAACAGGCTGTCAGAGTTAGAGCTCACTCCTATTCTGCTCAGCTGCTCAGTGAATACTGCCAATGGCTTTCTTTGTAATGAATGTTGTTTTCTGAAGACAAAGGGAATGTATTGTTTTGTGAATTACACAAGATACTCCATAGAAGTTGGGGTGGTCCATGTTTTTTCTTTTTTTTTTGTTGCTGTTGTTCTTAATAAGTCAAAGTCAACTCCATAATGGAGATACTGTGGCCTTGGTGACGCAAATAAGTTCTTGTCTTTCTGTAAAAGGGCCAGGCACAGCACAGGTAGACTGTGAGGTCAGATTTCAATGCCTGACTGGTTCTCCTTACTCAATGGGAATCACACACCACTGAGGGCACTTTGGCTGGAGGGTCAATGGTGCATTCCACTGGGTGACTCTGAGTCACTTTCACAAGGAGCTCGGCAGGAGCATGGAAAGGTCACACTAGGGCTCTGCTTACTACTCCAGAGGTTCATACCTGCACTCAACCTGCCTTTGAGTGAGATAGCATTCCTGAGACACTAATGCTCAAAGGAAGGAAGCAAGGAAGGAAGGAAACAGAAAAGACTTGATTGAATTTAATTCACTCCTTGAAGCATTGCAGCCCTTGAATGATTAAATTTATTCGTGGACACTTAGTGTTCATCTTGGATTCTAAACACGAGGAGAGATCTAAACAAAAATTGTTTTGGGGTGCAACCAGTTTTACTTGAGGAGATAAGAGTAAAGGGTAGCTTATGTGAGGAAGCATTTAGCAGTTCCACTGCATATTTAAGGTCCATATTTCATAGTCTTAGTGTGTACTACCAACGTGAGTCACAGTGTGAATGGCGCTTTTGGAATTGTATAAACTGCTCATTTTCTCAAATGGTGAGACAATGTGACTCTTTTATTTCAATTTTAAATAAACACATATCCCAAGTGGAATGACTGGGTCTACCACTCTTAGCACTACCAACAAAGCATCATTAGGTAGCAGTTATGAACACTTTGGGGTTATACTACCAGAGTCAAAACTACCTCCTTGCCTCTTACCCCAGCCATAATGCTTATTAGATAATGTAGGCAAAATACTTGGAAAAAAAGAGTAGACACAGACAAAGCCTTCAGATGAAGCCAGTGAGATGAGTCAATTTAAACCAGGTCAGAATATAGGAAAGACAGGTTTATTAGGAAGCTGCTCTGGGGGCAAGTTCAATGACCTCTAGGATTGAGGCCAGGGGAGAAACCATGAGAAGAAAGGGGGGGAAGAGAAAGAGAGAAAGGGCAGGGTGCATGCAGGTGGAAAGGGTGTGGGGGAGGAGGAGGAAAAGGAGGAGAAGAAATACCAAAATGTCTAGATTATATAGGGAAGAGCCTCTGGGAGGATTGCTGGAAAGTTCAGGGTTGGGGGAAGTGTATGCCCAGTACTGAGGACTGAGAGGACTAGGGATGCTGGGAGAACCTAGAGGTCAGCTCTTCTTTGACATGTAAAATAGGCACCTTAGCCCCTTGTTGGGATCTGAAACCAAACAGGATCTGAGACTTCCATTAATAATATCTTCTAGATATTGATAGGAAATGACAAAAGTTTTCAGAAAGCTTGATCAAAAGCTACAAAATTAAATATAGCCAGTTTCTAAGCATCCTGCTTTCAGGTGGCACTAAAAGTCAAAGAAAGAGGCACGGAATAATTCCAAGATTACTCACCCCTGCCCCGCCCCCGTGGTGATCACTTATTCATCAAGAGCTACTCTACAAGACTGTTAACCAGCGTATCATCCTACAACTGGATGACGAATGTGTTTAATAACCTTCAGTTTTACTTTGACAAAGGATTATGCATATCCCAGTCTCTCAACCCTGGCTCAGAGGCACAGGAAAAATATGAGGGAGTCTGCAGTAAATGAGAGAGCTCTGTGGGGTGTCGTGTGTCAGCTCATGGCAAGCTGTGAAGTCGGAGACATGACCTTCATTATCTGGAACCGCTTAGATAGGCGTTTGATAGACATGTTCTCATCCAAGCTCCCAATGCCCATCCTCCCAATTCTAAGGCATCTCCCATACACCTAGGTTGACAATGGTCCTACTGGACAATGGGTAACACATGGTAGGATAAACTAGAAAGTTCCAGGCCACTGATTGTAAGGTTAAGAACCATTTGGTTCACTTTCAAATGACTCTGTCTGTGTTTTCTGGTCCTGTTCCTGCCTGTCAGAAATTTAGCAAACATAAATTTGCTCCATATAACGCCTTCTAGCTGGGTGTTGTTTTTTGAGACAGGGTTTTTCAGTGTAATAGCCCTGTCTGCTGTCTGTCCTGGACCTCACTCTGTAGACCCAGCGGGCCTTAAATTCACAGATACCTGCCTGACTCTGCCTCCTGAATTCTGGGATTTACAAGCATGTGCCACTACCTCCTGGGTCAGGCACTCTAGTGTCTTTAACGATTATTGTCACAGTGGTTAGTGACTTTTGAGCTTCTGTTCTTGCTTCACTCTCTCCTGTCCCCTGCCTCTGTCACAGAAGGAAGACCAGTACAGTGAAAGGATGAGGCATACAGAGCACACAGGTGGAGAAACCAAACAGGTTTTGAATGACAATGGACACTGATTTGTTTTTATCCCTGGCCGCAGGGATACTGGGCCATACTGAAAATAAAAAGCTCAAATCATAGCAACTGATATTTAGTCTATTCTTTCCTCCAGCCAGAACAGACCAATATAGCTAGCTAACTTTTGCCATTTGGGAAGAAGAAACGGTGAAATTTTTCTGTTTCAAGTGGTAGCTTAATTCAAAGTTCCAAAAACATGCCTAATGCGACAAATTCTGTGAAAGCCAAAGAAAATAATTTAGGGGGTTGGGAGGTAGTAGTTGTGTTACCAGGTTTCTCTTGAGAAGAGTCTAAGACTAGTATGGGAATTTTATTAACCTTTAAGAAACTCGTTTGTGGGAAGTGGCTAATGCATCAGTGAGCTAATGTTTATTTACTTGTTCAATATTTTGTACTTTAATGGCAGGTACAATGAAAATAGTAATAATGTAGCACAGGGGGATTAATTTGTAACTATTAATATTTTAGACCTTTGCAGGAGAAAATCTTTGGAGTCAGAGAATGAACCGTGATAAAACTGGGTACCTATTCCATCATGCATACATAAAGCCAATCCAAGTAGACTGGATTTTGATTTTAAAAATCCCCTTTGTGAGCATCTCACTAAGCATTAGCCAAAACTCTGAATAACTAGTCGAATGAGTAATTTGGTTGGTTTAACTAGTTGAGATGGAAGAAAAAACATTTATTGAACACCTCCTACCCATTTGGCTCTTTATCTGAAGTTCTTTTGTGAAACACTTGGGACTGTTCCTTATTTTATGGCTTCAAAATGTTGTATGAAGAAAGAAGGTCTGTTTAACTCCTCTTGATGACTCTTGAGCACTGAGCCCAAGCAAGGCAAATATGCTCTAATAAGTACAGGTTATCTGCCTTCTTGAGCAGCATGAAAGTTCTGCTACTTTATACATGGGCAGAAGTGGAGAAACGGGAAACCCATTCTTAGTCACTTCTGTGGCTTAGCTCATGTCAGGTTCAAGTCTTGCTTCTCTGCTTCTGTCTATGCTGGTGACTAGTCTACGGTCACTCAGGAGACACTGACTGTGGCTTCAGTACAAAGGTACACATCACCTCCTTCAGCTGTCGCTTCATGCTGGTTACTTGAGATATAGTAGCTGATGACATTCCCGGTCCACACACCAGCTGCCTCTAGACAGCAGTGCCTGGCTGAGCCAAAGATGATGTTTATGAAGCTGCCTGGGTGTTGGGAGAATTCCCTGGCATGGTTTCACCCACAGTAAGAAAGCAGAGACCCCTGCCAAGGAAGGGTTTTAGACGGCCTTTCCCAGAGCAGCTGTATTCATACTCCTCAGTAGATGAGGCCAAACAGTGTACATACGCAAGTGTTATCTGCCTTCTTCAGTTTGTGGGAGGGAGGCTAGCTAACTTTTTCAACCTATTATCAAAATCAATTCGCATGCTGCCATACTTAGATAGTCGTTCTAGGCAGGACTAGCAGGCTTCTGCAACATCCTTCGCACATATATCTTAGGTTTATACCATTTTACATTTCTGCACATTCAAGACACTCAAAATTCCAGGCAGAATGGTCTAACGAAGAGAGGACTACAGTCCTATCAGGCAAACAGAGGTAAATTATGTCTGGCAGAATCATCTTTCACATGCACAAATGACTTGGGACATCTTTGTTCCTTGTGTGTGTGTGATCTGACCTTTCCACAGGCGGTGAACCTGCAGGAAGACTCCACAAGGGTTACCCATGGAGATAATGGGAGACAAGGGCAGGCAGTGCCTTGCTAGGAGGAAATGAAAAACTCCTAAGCCGCCCAAAGCATTTCCCTTCATTTTGTTCACACGGGTCCCCTGAGGTCAAGATGCTTAATAGCCTCAGAGCCAGAAGCAGGCTGGGCTAGGATCCACTGTTCTCTCTACCTTCAGATTGTCACAGCCCCTTTGTCACAACACTTGACTCCGTCACTCCACAAAAGACATGAGGGCCTGCGCTGTCTGACCTCAATGCCTTGGAAATCAGATGAAAGAATGTTCAGAATGTTGTTTGTCTCCAGTCTTCCTTCCTTTAAAGACACATCTAAGTACAGACACAGTAAATATATGAGAAACGTTCTACATCTTTCCCCATCTACATGCCCAGTGGGGAGCTGCTAATCAAAAGTATGTTGAGATTCTCTCTCCCTCCAGTTAGTAGTTATCATCCAGACAGGGTACAGCAGCTGGCGGGGATGCTGGGAAAAAGGAACCCTTAGACACAGCTGATAGGAATGGAAATTGGTACTGTCACATGAAAGTCAGCATGGAGGCCTCTCAAGAAATTAATACCATGAATATCACGTGATCCAGCAGTACGAGCCCTACAAGTTCTGGGTATAAACCCGAATGATTGTTAAGTCAGAATGATACAAAGATCCATTTAAGTCCATGTTTATCACAATAGGATTTCTAATAGAGAAGATAGGGAAACCATCTTAGATTTCCTTCAACAGACTGGGAATTAAGGAAATGTGGGGTTTAGGCAACAATGTTGCTTTGTTCAGCAAAAATAGGAGTGAATGCCAAATGCATGCCACCACGGTTATTTTAAAGAAATTGGATAAAATAGAAGATAATTATGCTAAGGAAGGCAGGCCAGACTCAGAAAAAAAAATCACATTTTCTATTACATATATATGTATGTGTGTACATACATTAATATATATTAATTATATATAATATAACATAATATATGTATATATATACATATAAATATTAGATTTTAGAGGATAGGAAGGTGGCTATTAAACAGGTCCCAGTAGAAGACAGGAAAATGAGTGCGAGGCAGTGGTAAATGTAATATATATATTATATTATATATGTAAAATATAATGTATAAATTACATTATATATGTCTATGAAGGTGTCAAATGGGGCTTTAAAAGACAATTATTTCTCTACACAGCTAGCCAGAGTAATTGCGTTTTGTTGAATGGCAGAGAAAGAGATGGACTGATGCGAAATACCTTGGGAAAGCACATTTACAATTATAACATGGTTTATCGATAAATCTAGTGAATTCTTTCAAAACAGTCTTTTATATAATATTAGAGAAAGTTTGAGATTGACATAGCATCAACACCTATACAGCTGCCACCTATCACATGCTATGCATGTTACCTATGCTTTACACCCGGGAAGAGTAAGATAAACAACAGTTGAACAAATTAATCAAATCACATACTGAGAGACAGGTCCTTTTCATTTAGAAGGATATGGAACTCATAGTGGGGATGCGGTAATTAATTAATTAATTAATTACAAAGCTCTATGTATTCACTTTGCTTTGAATGTAGGACAAAGATGTCCTTGTGTCCACAGCTGTAACATATGCTATAGAGTTAGGCTGAAACTGTTGCAGATATACCAAAGAATCTATTAAAGAAAATAACAAAAAAGGCTCTAAAAGGGGGGGGGGGAACGTTCTCACATCCAAGGTTCACAAACTATGTCTTACAGATACAGAAAAATGCATAACGGGCTGTAGAGAATGTTACACGTAATTGTGTTAATGTAGTGGAAATACAGACAAGACGATTTGCTTTTATTTATTCTTCCACAAGTTTTGAATGGGTTTTTTTTTAATTAACAATGAAGTCACCAATAAACTCAGCCTTCATCATTTTACAAGATATTTGCTGAAGTAAGGCATTTTAACTCAACCTACACGCAGACAGATTGTTTTCTCATTATTTATTTTGTAATGAAATACTTAGGAAATGCTTCCTCCTTTGTCTTGAGAAGACAATGAAATAAAAACCTGCTCTTAGTCATTTTAGGCAATCGTTAGTTAAGACAATATACAGGCAAAAGAATAGGTTATCAAATATGAAAGATAGATATTTTAAATCGCAAACTCCTGTTCCCCAGGTGTTCCTAACGTGAAGAGTGGGGTTGTTCATCACAGAGATGCTAGGCATTGTCACTACATATTCATATATATATATTTTTCTTCATCATTTAAGGTATATTTCTCCCCCCAAAGAAAAATAACATTTAAGACCAACTAGGTTGGGTTTGACTCAAAACTCTGAAATTTTCAAATTCTAACTTGGTGTTAAAGTCAGGAAACATTTATGCTCCTGGTATAATACTTAGGAAGCAATTGGATCCTGTCACGCCTGTAACTTGAATCTCCTGACCTTTCATGGTGATTTCACCAATTGAAAAGAGTTTCACACACTCGGTTGTGGCGAGGAAACAGACATTTGCTCACAGTCTGTAGACACTGGCTCAGCTGATAGGAATTTTCCATCCGTGGTGAGAAAATCATGGAAATGGCAATAGCTACCCCTGGCTTTGGATTGGTCCTATGGAAAACCCAGCCATAGTTCTGTTCGTATGTTTGTGTGGGAAGGATGTCAGATAAGTCTATTAAAAAGACATGTCTAATATCTGCCAGGTGACTTCTAGTTACTGTATCGATGGAGTCTGACCTCTGTATTATATGTTTGCCTTTTTGGTTAGGAGTCTGAACCCTTAGGAGCTGAGCCATTTCTCTGGCCCCGTGTTATTTGTAATGCACAGCACTGTAAACATTTCTGCTGGGGAAAGCAGTAAAAGCGTTCCATTTTGTATTCGTTCCTATAAACACTGCCGTGAGTTTTTCAAGGCCTTTAAATTTTCCACAGAAGACTGACCTGGAAATGTATTTTTCCAAACGCAGGTGGGAGGGTGCCTGCTAAGGCCTGTGTCAATTCTACAGGAAACAAGAGACTCGCAAAGCAGGAGGGTAAAACTCTCCACACCATTTCGGAAGTAGTGAAGCAAAGCTGCTAGCCACGGGTCAGAGGAGCAGCCACCCCATCTGTCGCCACATCCAATGCTAGGATGGCTCTGGTCACATTCCAGCTGCTCCTCTCTGAGACTCTGGCCAATATTTATAGTCTCATGTTCATTCACCAGGGATCTAATAGCCAGACTTACAGCTATAAAAATGTGTGAGTTTCTGCAAGCATGTAGATAAACTCAGTAATTAGGAATGAGAGTAAGAAAAATGCTAACCAAATCACCTAAGTGAATTAATGCACGCAAAATTCTTAGGTTGGCCCTTAGTCTAGCAACGTCAATATTGCAAAAGAGAGGTCTTTATGAAAATATAAAGTATTTCTATTTCTAGACTTTATGGATAACAATCTGTATATGAATGTAAGGTATGATTCATGGGGATTTTTTCAATTGATAAATGTTTGTAGCAACAAAAAAACAAAACAAACAAACAAACAAAAAAGACTAAAGGTAAGTTTCCAAAGCCTGTTTCTCTGTCACACCCTACTTCACCCAGAAAGCTAAGACAGATCAAACTCCATTTTGTCCCTCACTTTACCTACTATGCATCTTTCAGGTTTTCATTTCCTCTTTCTCAATCCCATAATTATGAACACAAGTTGCTCTTTGGTCTGCTAGCTCTATTCCAATCAGTCAACCCAGTGGCTAGGCTGTTGGGCAGCCATGCCTGTGGAGATTAGTTCTAATGTAGAGCAGAAAACCATACGGCTCAGTTGAGGCTGTGATGCTGATTGGTCATAAAGTCCATTGATCTCTGTGGTTGGGAACCAAGAGGTTTCCAAAGATATATAGCTTATAGGTAAATACATATCAATTCATGTGTTATGTAATCATACTATTCTTTAGCAAAGAGTCACCACCCTTCTGTGCCCTATCTCTTCCTCCATGAGAGAGGGCTTGGCCACATTGTTTTTAAAAGCTAACAGAATATGGGCACAAGCCAAATTGCCTGTTCTGGGCTGTGGTCTTTTGAGGTATCAAGAGTCTTGTCTGCCAGTCCCAGAGTTGCCAACTGTTAATGACAAGAATGTGCTCAGAGATAGTCTGAGGAGAAACACTCTGAGGAAAGGCATGACAGCAAGCTGTAGTGGGAGACAAAGCTCTCCCACCCCCTGCCTCAGCTTAAGAGGAAGAAACCAAAATTTATTATTGCACACGTTGAAATTTTTAAAGTTGTTTCTTATGCAGCATTACTATAAGCAATGGCTGATTAATATATCTCACAATTATAGATCAATATAGAAATGTGTGTAATTGTTTCAATTCAACTACTCCTCGAAATTTCTATTTTATTTTATATATTCAGGCTTGTTCTAGCAAGCCACTCCTTAGCAATCCTCAAATCCATGTCACGATGAGTGTCAATGAGACGTCACTCTCTTCAGTTCCCATGTTAATAATCTCTATATGTGAGAATCCATTAGAATCTTTTTTTTACAAAAGACCTCAGAGTCCCCTGACTCTTTCCTTTCTCAGAGAGGTGTCCTTTCTCTCTCTAAACACCCTTCTGGCCCTCTCAGTTCACTCATAATCTTTTGTAGTAAATTATATTGCCTCTGGTACTGTTCCTCGATCACTGACTACTTGTTATGCCACTAAGCACAGAAATATTCTTCCAGGAGCAGACAACCACCCTCACTCAGACAGAAGAGACCCCATTGACTTATGCTGTACAGTTCAAATCAATTCACCTCTAAATTGATTGTCATTTGGATAGCCTATCTTGACAAATGCCATCACCATCTTCCTAGTTGTCTCAGTCAGACATCTGAGTGTATTGATCCCCCAGTCTCTTCTCTCCAAAGATACCTGAAACATTGAAAGCCCAGTGACACCATCCATGCCTCTCTAGCCTTGAGGACACTGGCTTAAGGCCCTTCATCATTTTAGCTAGGCTATTGCAATTTATTCTCGTATGTTCTCCTTACCATGGGCTCTGACTATTTGAGTCCAACTCCCCACGGCAGATAAAAATACTTTTGTAAACTACATATCTGATTATGTCATTAGATCCTTCCCACCTTTCACTGACTCTAGAATGTATAAGATTCTTTATGATCTACAGTTTTCTTCCCTAGCCTTATTTCTGACTGATCCTTCTATCTCTGACCATTATACTCTGTATTTAAGACAAATTAAAATTTCTGTATCACTCACAAACACACATGTTCTTTCTCATCCTCAGTTTTTCTGGTACTTTGCTCATTCCCATCCTCTGTTCCCTTGGCTCTCTCTCCTTTCTGTTTACTTGCTAGGCCTGGTAATGCCTCCTTTACAAGTTGTCACCAACATTCTCCTTTGCCCTTTGCCCTAGAAGCTGAGTCAAGTCGCCTTCTCTGGGTATATTGATCATGTCCTGCTTTTATATGCTTCCCTACAGCACACTGTACTGAAATTGTTGACTTGTAACTTAATCTGTACCCTAATCTAGGGCCTCAGAACCTCAGTGTGGTGCAAACACACTGGGAGTGGGGGTGTGTGTGGGTTCATCCCCAACTTATATGTGGGATGTGCTCATAGTCAATCAAGGAGAAATCAAGGAAATATTATCTCATAGTGGCTGTCTAATATGTTGGCAGGTGTGGAAATTTGGTGAATTAGACCTTAAGGGGGAAACAACCAGGGACAGCTGTCCAGGAAATGGACTTTTCTATATTAAAAAGCAGATATAAAGAGAAAAGCATTGTTTTTTTTGCTGGCTATAGTTTTTTGCGTGGGGTCTTAATGACTTTTCTATTGCCGTGAAGGGATGCCACAGATGAGGCAACTTATCAACAAAATCACTTAGTTGGAAGCTTGCTTACTGCATCGGAGGGTTAGAGCTCATCATCGTGAGAAGGATGGTAATAGGCAGATGGGCTACATGGCACCGGTACCCGACAATATACATTTGATCCACAAGCATAAGGCAGAGACAGAGACACTGGGTGTGGTACCTCCCCCAAGGTCATACCTTCTAATCCTTCCCTAATAGTTCCATCAACTGGGGACCAAGCATTCAAGGATATGAGCCTCTAGGGTCCACTCTTATTCAAGCGACCACCTATGGAATAACTTACCCATAGCATATACCCTGAGATGATGTGGGAGCTAGCCAGAAAGCTCAGCATCACTTATGAATATCAAAAGAGAAAGAGCTGAGTCTTCACCAGGTCACTGCACTGCTGGGACACTGAGCTGTCTGTTTTATGGCTGCTCAAGGACTAAGTCAATGGTACTCTGGTTGGTTTTTCTGCTACTTATGTCTGCAACCATTTAATATACACACATTCTCTCTGTGTCTCTGTCTCTGTCTCTCTTTCTCTCTCTCTCTCTCTCTTGATCCCTTTTCCCCTCCCCCTCCTCCCTCTCTCTTTGCATGTTGGGGCATTTTCTATCCTTCTGATACTTCACTGATATGGATAAGAATGTAGATTTGAACTTAGAACTGGAATTAACTCAGAAGGCTGTATGGTATCATACTAAGTAGCAAGCAAATTTAATGGATGTGGCATCACTTGCAAATTCCAATCAGCTTTGAGGAAAGCTACCCTAGTCTTTGGATATATGGTCAAGGATATATGAATTAAGTGGTGAATTAAGTGGGAGTATATGAACCCTTTATAAGGGTTGTCTGCTCTAAACTCAGAGACCACCAGAAATGGCTCCCTGACATTCCTTTTCAAACTTAGCTCTGGTTTTGTTTCAATGGCTAAGGATCTTAAACTGAAGAAACCCAGCAGTACATCTCTCCTAAACTCTGCACAAAATGATTCAAGAAAAGGTAAGAGGAGAGCTGAACCCACAGTGCCATTACCTTGTCATGGAGCTGTAATGGAACTGAACACTAAACAACGCAGGAGCCATTTTGCTTTTGTAGAATTTATCACAAACAGGAATTTGAAGACCGGCCAGAGGCAGTGTTTCTTTCTGTTCTCTTATTTTTATATTTTTAATATTAAGTATCTTTCATGGATGACTTAGATGGCAGTCTGGTAAATAATCCCGTCTTTTATGTCAATAGAACCAACTCTTCACTTTCACAAGTAAATGACCTGTGAGATGGCCTAGCAGGTATAGTCACTTACTGCCAAGGTTGACAATCTGACAATCTTACTCCAAGCCTTAGAGCTCACGTGGTGAAAACAGACCTGACTCCTGCAAGTTACCCTCCTGTCTCTATGCATCCACTGTGCATGCACATACACACACATGGACAGAAAATAATAAGTAGATACTATAAAAAATGAAGGACAGTTATGTGATAACCAAAATGACTGTTTGATAGTATTTTTAAAATAATATTTTTAAGGTGGCTAACAGCTTATCTTTTGTTCTGTCAAGGACACCCATGCATGTACATGTGAACACAGCCACCCAGCTTTCACAATAAGATGTTTGTGTAGCCAGAAGGTATTTCTTCTTTGCCATGAAGGGATGCCACAGATAAAGTAGTTATATCTAGAGTTATTTCAGCCAATATTTTGAAGCTCTGTTTATTCAATAATCTCAGAAGAGGTGACTTAAACTTGTGTTTTGACTTTAAAATGAAAATTTAGAAATAAGTAATAAAATAAAATAAAATAAAACTGAAGTTTTAAAGTTCACAATCACTTGTTTCCACCATGATTCTACCACCACACGCTGTCCAATAGACATGGAAAAACGTTCAGTACTTGAAATGCAGCTAATACAAAGGGAGATGTATCCAAAATCCAACACATGGTCTGATTTTGAAAGAACTAGGGGCTGGAGAGATGGCTCAGTGGTTAAGAGCACTGACTGCTCTTCCAGAGGTCCTGAGTTCAAATCCCAGCAACCACATGGTGGCTCACAACCATCTGTAATGGGATCTGATGCCCTCTTCTGGTGTGTCTGAAGACAGCTACAGTGTACTTATAAATTCATAAGTTATAAATAAATAAATCTTTAAAGAAAGAACTAAAAAGGAATACCCAATAATTAATAATCTCACAGTAACTTGAAGCTAATCAATTTTATTAATATTATATAAGTTAAAAAGCTAGTATTTGGTTAAGATGAACTTAAGATCTATTTTTAAAGTTAATTTCACAATATTAAACTTTTTTAAAAATATGGCTTATGAAGCAATTCAAAACTGCATACAGAGTGTGCATTACATTGGCACTGGGCAGCACTGAGTTAGATTTTCTGCCAGCTTCTCTCACGTGATACCCCTCTCACATGATGCCCTGTATAACAGATTTAGCATATGGATGGTCACCTAAGTATGTTGTATGTTGAGATAAGACAAGAACAAAAAGCATATAATTTTTGTGAGTTTTGATGGTTTGTATATGCTTGGTCCAGGGAGAGGCACTATAGGTAAGTGTGGCCTTGTTGGAGTAGGTGTGTCACTGTGGGCGTGGGCTTAAGACCCTCACCCTAGATGCCTAGAAGTCAGTCTTCCACTAGCAGCCTTCAGATGAAGATGTAGAACTCTCATCTCTGCCTGCCCCATGCCTGCCTGGATGCTGCCATGCTCCTGCCTTGATGATATTGGACTGAACCTCTGAACCTGTAAGCCAGCCCCAATTAAATGTTTCCCTATAGGAGTTGCCTTGGTCATGGTGTCTGCTCACAGCAGTGAAACCCTTACTAAGACATGAGTCTTTACTGCTTCATCTAAAAATAGTATCAAAGGGCTGTGCAAGATGATTGTCATCTTTTCCAGTTCCTGTATATTTATGACTTTATAGCATCACCAATTTTAGATCTAGAGATACAATGAGAGGCAGTTCATTTCAGACTCCTAAATACTCCCAGATAATCTCTCATGTGCCAGGACCTGTGGTGACATAATTTTACATTTAAACCCCCTTCCTGTATTTGGCATTATCCATCATTATTCTTGGAACTCTGAGCAATTAAAAAATGCACATATTGCTATTTTGCTCAACTGCCACCTCAAATGTTAACAGGGAAACTAAAATCCATACATATGCATATGGGCACACACAGAGCTGGCTATGAAAGAAGTATTGGGGGGGTGCGAAGAATTGTACTTTTTTTAAAAGCAGAAATAGAAGTTCCCATGTAACTGAATTGTCCCTAAACCCTGCCGTTAAAAGTGCTTCACTCTTCTGAAAAATAGAAAATGCGCTGTGAAATACATTGAAGAACACTCCGATTTGAGTCATCTTTGTCCTCTTTGAGGTGTGCCTGGGTAGATACAAGCAACCGGGCTCCTAGGATGGAGGGCAGTGTGTGGGTGGGTAATGAACCACTGTAAATGAGCTGCCTGTAACAGGCAATAGCACAGAGTGGAAGGGCACTTGGGATCCTGCCGTCGAAGGTGCTCAGTAGGGCAGGCTAACAAATGAGCATCTGACCTGTGATACCCAGAGCACAGCTGCACCCTTTCACTGAAAGAAGCTTTCCCTCAATTCAACACAATCAGCCCTTACTTCCATGTTTCTCTATTTTAAGTATCTCTTCTAAAAAGGCTTCTGCAAATTTTGCTGGAGTGCTTTAAAATTAATTTCAAGTTTACCCTACAGTTTGCTGGAAAGAAATTACAAACCAGTATGATATGTTAGAAAGAGTACTTGACACCCCCCCCCCCCCCCCCACAAAGCTAGGGTATTTCTAGTTTTGGGATTACTACAAGCCTCTTAAAGTCTTTGTAGTCTGAAGATAAAGCTATAAGTATTTTCATGGTTGGTAAGAAGATCAAATGATAAGGGAGACACATTTGCAACTTATAAATATTCTACAAATGAAAAAGAAATATTTGCTACATAATCACCAGACAAGCCTCTTAGGAACTGAAAGCTGGTGAAAAGTACCAAGAAACATATACAATGAGAGTAGTGGATTTGTATTAGAGATAGCATAGCATAGCACAGCACAGCACAGCACAGCACAGCACAGCACAGCACAGCACAGCACAGCACAGCACAGCACAGCACAGCACAGCACAGCACAGCACAGCTAGCATAGCATAGCATAGCACAGCACAGCACAGCATAGCATAGCATAGCATAGCATAACATAGCATAGCACAGTATAGCACAGCACAGCACAGCACAGCAGAGCACAGCACAGCACACAGCAGAGCAGAGCAGAGCAGAGCACAGCACAGCACAGCACAGCACAGCACAGCACAGCATAGCATAGCACACAAAAAGCTCTTAACATTTGCTGCCATGATTGAGTATATAAACTCTAGAGACAGACCAGGACTTCACGTTGAAAAGGTCATTCGCTTGCTGTGTGATTTGAGGCATAGCACTGTGTCTTTACACGCTTGCTCAGACATTTGTAAAGTTGGGGTAATAATAACATATCACTCATATATTTGTCTTGAGGATTAAATACCTCAGCAGTCATGTAACATGAGATTGGTGCTGGCACACAGTAGGTATTGTATCCTTGCCAAAAGCAATAACCTAGGTTCTCATGTGCGCATAACCTCTTGGAAGTATTGTAAGCACATTGTGGGAGAACAAAGAAACGCAGCATTAACGCTGTGGCTTACAGAAAGTCACTAGGGGAAACGGGGTCATGAATTTGAACCCTATCCACCCTTTACAGAGAGCTTCATTAGGTGACAGAGTCTTTCTTCGTGAGGTCTGAGTGCATGTGTGGCTCTCTGTTTCTCCGCTTTCTCCAGGTACCGAAAGAATGAAGAAAAGTCACTTGTGCTTGCACTGCATTCCTAAAAATCACATTCTCATCCATCATCTCCCTGCAAGCTCCGAGTCCTCAAAGGTGGACAGTGAACTTTCTTTCACCCTCACAAATCTCTTTGACAAATCAAGTCAATTGCATATTTGTCCTTGACAAAAAAAAAAAAAAAGTGATCCCGTTGCCAGATTATTTTTTGGCAGATCATAGAGCCAGGCTTTCTGTTTGAGCCAAATGGGAGGATTCAGAGGTGGGACCTCCTTGCTCCCCAGCACTTGCTGACCCTTTGCAGTGGTAGGAACAAGGCCTACCAGTAGCTATCAGTCATTTAGTCACCAACGGACTCATTCTGGATAAGAACACAGTTTTGAGGATTTCACCAAGGAAATCTAAGTGTTTGAGGTAGAGAGAGAGAGGCCGACTAGCTGGAGACTGACTTCCTCCAGACTTTCCAAAGACTACACCCAATTGTATCAAGACATTTGTTGAGTCAAAGGTGATTTTCCAAGAGTGTATACTACTGGAAAGCAAGGCACTGATATGGTCCTTATCTAGGCAGACCCATTCTTGTATAAGCATTGATTCAAAGCCAAAAGTTGAGCAGCTTTGTCAGTGACGAGAACTTGCTACAAATGTTTTTATAGTTCTATTGCTAGAAAGTCCCCTAGCACTAAGCTTTGGCAAGTATCCACCCAATCAGGCCCCAATTCAATATAATAAGGTGGCTTTCTCCAAAAAGAAACTGTCTTCAGACATGATGTCATCTAATCATGTTTATCTTGTTTGTCTAAATACCAACTAAAATACCTCAATATTTTATGAAAAAGGAATACATTACTCACATGTAAGTTTTTGTAAGTCTAGAGTAGTGTCCTAAGGTCATGATTTGTAACATGTCTAGTATTAAAAGTTCCCAATGCAAACACATCTGTATTCACTCTCACAGAGAACAAGCTTATTTTCAAAATTGAGAACTCTGTCATCAGTTTTGTTCTTTGTTTGTGTGCCTCCCTCTTATAATTTAGACTGAAAGCCATAAAGGACAAAGAAAAAGGCAGTGCAAAGCATGAAGGGGGACTCTCATTTTTAAAGCATACATAATAATACTCAAAATACATTAGGCATGCAAACATATTTACATAACAACTGAATATTCAAGGAGCTTGAGTGGTTCTAACCACACTAACAGTTTCTATTCACATATAGACAGAATAGTATCAAACACATTAAATGTGACCAATATAAGTCAGATGTAAAAATATAAACTGTTGTTGGCATGGTGACACATGTCTTTAATCTTAGCACTTGGGAGGCAGAGGCAAGCAGATATTTGTGAGATTTTTAATTTGCAGAAGCATAATGCTAAATTTCAGTTTTACAAAGTCAAAAAGTGCTCCACAAATTACACAGCATTGCTATTAACAAGTCAAAGCCACTCTATAAATAAATCATGCGGCTTTTTTTTTTTTTAAAGGTTGGTGATGTTGCATGCAAGCCCTCAGGAAGAGGGAGTCCTGCTTTTAACAGATTCATCATTTTAATTAATGGATGATATAAACAATTCATATGAGTGTGTTGGCCAAGTATTCCTCTTGGGGATCAGAGGGACAGACACTTCTGCAATAAGGAATAAAAGCAAAGAGTATCTTCTTGACTTAAAAAAAATCCTCTCCTTTTTCCTCCCAATTCTCCAAAGGGTACCATTTAAGTACAACCTGGCACAAAACAGAATGTATGGCTGAAGTCAACTCTTGCTTGGTACGTTAAATCTGATGTTCAAGTGTAGTGAGGTGGTTTCTACTGTGGCCCTGAGCTGTCCTCAGGTAACCTGCCCTTCCTGGTGGTTTTATCATTTCCTCCTTCACAGGGATGAGTGGAGATGGAGCCGCCTCTGTCTCAAAGCTCTCTTTCTTCTTGCTGCTCTACTCAAGTGTTGTGCTTGAGAAAGAATTTGATCTCAGACTCTGGCATTCCTAGGAACCCAAATCAGAGGGCAATTTTAAGCATTAGACATCAGAATCATAACATCTATTTTGTTTACTTGGTTTTATGTGAAGGCTTTTGTTCTGATACTGAATTGGTGTGTATACACAGAAACTGCCAATTCAGACTAACTAATGACATCATTTAAAAGGCACTGAAACACTGGTTAATGAGCTCTTTAGGTCATGACACCTCTCTCTTATGATTACTATTGCTGGGCTCGCCAAGCTTTCTGTCAGAGGTACAGCTTGAAGAGAGCAGCACCTCCTCTGGGGCAATGCTAGCCAAACCACATCCATCAATGTCCCTATTGCCTAGGTCCCAGTCTTGGGAGTTCAACCTTCATCAATCCATTGCAGAACCTTAACCATGGACACCTATGTTTCCAGAAATTGTCCCCTTCCCATTTTACCTCTATGAGTTAGTTTATGATTATATTACTAATTAAAGCAAGATGACACTTGGTCATTGCTGCACCAGGGTTACCACGTCAAGTCAGACTAAAGCAATTTATTTTCTCAGGGTTTATGAGAGGAAGGATTAAGGTCTCAGTGGGTGAGTTTCTTCTGGAGACCTCTCTTGGCTGTAGATTGCCCCCTATTTCCTTCGACTTTACACGAGCCTGCCTATGTACCCTTCATGTGAGTGTGAAGGTGACATATTTGTCTTCTTCTCCTGTAAAAGATGACAGTCATTGGATTGCAGCCTACCTAATGATTTCATATTACATATTCAGCCCTTAAAATGTTCCATCATGAAACTCAGTCCTGTTCTGAGAACTTTGTATTGTGATTTAAGAATATAAATTTTCATGGAATACACTGTAACCTTTGACAATCATGCTTTCTGTATGCCATGTATTTTTAAACCCAGAATGTCACTGTTTCCAGATCCATTTTGGTGATTTGTAGAAAGTCTATTCCATCCTTTAAGGAAACTCCTCTCTTCAAAATCAAAGCAACATTGTCTCTCACAAACCCCTCATTTCTATGTACTATATAATCCAAACTTATATTTTCAAGTTCCCTTTGCTACAATTCTAGAAAGACACAGTCACTCTGGGTTGAAATGTACGGCTTTACACACAGAGAAACATGTCGTCCATAGAACATTCTCCTCAACCAAAACTCAGCTACAAAGCCACAGATCCCATTCTGTAGACCACATTCTATGGCCAACAGGAGACGGAAGAGGCAAAATTAGCAGTTTTAATATAGATGAACTATCCCTCAGCTATCTTTGATAGCTTCACCCTTTGTGGATGAGCAGTAATAATTTTCTTTTGTCCACTTGGCTTATTCACTATTTTCTGCACGTCGTTGAGAAGGGAAAAGGTCAATCATATGCTACAATGAAACCCTGTGGCAGTGTATGCTTGCAAAGTGCTGTGATTTGTTTCCCATCAAGGAAAGAAGGCACACATGTTTGTTATTTTTGCCATCTCCAATGCAGAAGACCTCAGAACTGTGACCCGTGGTTGACAAGAATCAACTTCATTTCCTATGAAAACCGAGGAGGCTTGTGGGGCCTCTCTCCAGATCATTACCAGTGTAATTAAAATCGTGGTGGCAATGCTTCTCTTTGGGCTTTGGATTTTGTAATTTGTGCAGCCTAAGGCAAGATTCATTTGTGGGAGAGATGTTGCTTTTAGCCCCGCTGTGTTTTAAAGGGTTCTAATGAAACACTCCCCGGGGGGTTCCCCCTTATCTATTGAATTCACCATTCTTTAGTAAATAACCCCCAGGGATATTTTTTTAGGCGATGAAAATTTATCTTTAATTTTAATGTCCTAATTATATTTTATATATATTCTGAAACCCCAGGACAGTAATCTCATTAAATAAACACTCATTTTTCCGTCTCACCATAAAAGTATTACAACTGTTAAAGGATATAGGTACATCTTTAAACCTGGGGATTGTATTTACGTTGATGTAGAATTAAGGTTTCTGAGATGGAATAACATTGCTGCTTCTTTGAATGATAAAGATATCATGTGTTTCAAGCTAAGATATTAGACGCTCTTTTAGGTACAATGCTGAATTCATAAAATGCTGAATGGTACCATAAACTTGGCCTGGCTGCATTCTCTCCTACAATGCTGAGGACAGGGGAAGGGTTGGCAAGTCCAAATGGAGCAACTATAATTATAATTATAATTATATGATATGAAGGAGTATATCAAAGAGACTTTATTTGAATCTATCTATCTATCTATCTATCTATCTATCTATCTATCTATCTATTGGAAGTTGAATTTGCCTTGAAAGCACACTGGATTTCCTGTGTATTAATTTTATGTTGGTTATGTGTACATTGGGGAAATCAATGCTTCCCAAACACCCTCTGGTACCACATTGTTTTATTTAGCTTAACAAGGAAAATAGAAATGTGTTGATATGGGCAATACAACTTACCAAGATTGCCTCTCTTTTCTCCATCCCTGAAACTGAACTCCCATATTTTAACCCATTGCATTGTCCGTCTATCATTCATGGAAGATTTATCTATCTCCTACACATTAGTAAGAGTGAGAGAAGTTACCTGACTCATCCTCTCGGGATGTCCTTGGAAGTGATTTTCAGGTGCTTAGTCTGTTTCTACTTGGCTAATGTCTGGTTAACCTTCACTTTCAACTCATAATAGTATGACTTCTCAGATGTTTTGATATCCCATCCACATACTACTTGGATCCTTCATTTGTTGGCATCTTGCTTCTCATTCTGTGTACTTTATTTAATTATGTATTTACTTTATTTAATTATGCAATTAATGTCAGGCTGGCACGTTTAATATTTGCCTCCTCCATGCCTGTGTATGGGCTCTACTGTATCTTTGAAGCCGAGGCCAATCTTGCCAGAGCACAGGGACTAAAGAAAGGCCAATAGTGAAAACCTGGCTTGCCTGCTTGGGCCCAGAGTATATGAAACAATTCTGCTGTTTTCCAGACCCTGAGATACTTATTGGACAGAGGGATAAGATGTGAAGATGGAGGTTTTCAAAACTCGGGAAAAGAAGAAACGGTAATGAAGAATTATATCCACTTCACAGTCTTACTCAAGGTCATGGCAAGAGGCTACTATGCATTTTCATGCTGCTACAGATGGGCAATGCATTTGAGCTCCACCTTCACACTGAGAATTTTCTCAAAGGGATAAATTGAAAAAAGGTAGATACAAGTGAAATAATGGTGATGAAGTATATGTACATGTTGCATATATGTGTATGAAAATTGTTCCTACAAAACACATCATCCTGCGAGTACGGATATGACTTGATTAGTAAAATGTAAGCCTTGAAAGTTTGGAACAACTTTCAGATCCTCAGAACCCATATTAAACAAACAAACAAACAAACAAAGATAAACCTAGACAGCTGTTCATAATTTTAATCTCAAACATGGGAAGATAGATGGATCCTGAGTGCTCATTGTGCTGTCTGTCTGTCTGTCTGTCTGTCTCTCTCTCTCTCTTTCTCCCCCCATAGGAGATACCTGAGGAACAGCATCTTACTTTATTCTCTGACATCTGTCTGACATCTGGGTGCATGCATGCAATCACACACACACACACACACACACACACACACCTTTCTGAAAACAATGTGAGAAATTCTTAAAGATGGAAGAAGAAAAAGCTAGTAACAGATTATCTGTAGCACAAACTTTCTGTAAACCAGTCACTACATAGAAAACAAAGTGTGCTAGTGAACAGTGGTAGTATTCACATAGACAATATAAATAGTTCAAAGGGCTCTAGAAATATATCCTCAAGCCATTCTAACTAAGCTTTTCGGCATAACTATAGCTTACAATTTCCCCCATCTTTGTAATTTTGAGAAAATGGTCTAGACTAAATGTCTATGACTATATCCAGATGATTTCCAGGCGTAAGCCAAGAATACAGAAAGTATCAACTTGCTGAACACCATTAGGAGAACAAATTTGTTCAGGAGGCAACAAGGCCAATAATGAAAAGCCAGCACAGCACTCTAAGATTATCAATTTACTTGTATTGCTTTTCTAAAGAAAGCGAATTTGAAGTCTGAAAGTAGCAGCCTGCTGTCTGGAGTTGGTACCCACAAACTTCAAATAAACTAGTCAATGAGCTTAAAGTTGCCCTTCACAGACAGAAGGATATACTCAGCTCCAAGCCATTAGGGAAGGTCTAATTTCACTGGGCCAGACAGCCAGGAAAACTGATCCTCAGAGGCAACCCTTTGTAGAAGCACCCTGAATTGTCCTCTTGCCAACCATCAGTAAACTCCATAGACTCATTTTAGAACTGCTTTTTAAAAATTCTTTTTATTATATTATCATATCTTTTGGGAAAATACCCTACTGTCAGTTGTTGGAAGGAGGTATAGTTAACAAAAGTCTGATGCTGACCCAGCCAACCCTGGGTTCAAACTTCAGCTCATTAGCTATGTCTGGGCCATAGAACACTCAGCCAGCTGCTGGTCCACATGACCTGTATTTTCACAGCTGTGGGAAAAAAAAATAGCCATGGGGATAATAATGTCACTTCTCAGAACTGTTGGAGATTGTGAAAGTTACTACCAAAAATGTCTGGCGCAAGGCCAGGCTGAGTGCGGGGTTAATCAAACAACACGGCGATCTTCATTTCTTTTTAGCCTTCCATTCTTAACCCTTCTCCTCCATGACTTTGGATCAGCTTTCATAGGTCACCATTGTTCTGTACTCTTCCTACTAAGACCCCTCCACCCCCCTACATGAAGATGCTCTGTGGTCTTGGTTGTTCAATATAAGACAGTCCACTAGGGATTTAATCTGTTTGTTCAATGCTTAGCTCATGATAGATTGCTAATGTCCTAAAGGGGAAAAGAATTAATTTCTAATTGCTAATTTATGCTGCTTTTCATTGAACCGGAGGATCAAATTCAGGACCTTGTATAAGAACTCTACGAGTGACCTACATCCTCAATGTCTCTCTTTTATATTTTAATTTTTACAAATTTCTATGAGTACATTCTACCAAGGTAAACATGGAAACCACAAATGAAGCAAAAGAAGGCCTTGGCTTTGAGGAGCAAAGATGTGTGCAGAGGACAGAGAAGAACGCCTGGGACAGAGAGGAAGCATTCCAATACCAACCGTCCTGAGTCAGTCATTTGATGGAATCTGGGTGGCAATGCATTTGCCGCTCTATTGGTAAATAAGGCTCGCATGCTTCTTAAATTGCAACCTGATGGCTTCTTGCTTTTTTTATTCAAAACACTTTAAAAACACATTTATAAAGACATTATCATAAGAAAAAGGCATTCATAAACCACCATGTCTAATGGCGAGGATTGCAAACTCTGCCGCTGATATGGGGTAAGTGGTACTGGCCAGGCCTTAAAGCAGCACTTCACGGTTAGTTCCCATAACAGACTATGACTCGGTGTACAGATTAGGACACGGAGCCAGAGAGTGCACAGAGTAGGTGGTAGATCCAGCTAATTAAGCGGTGAGTCACACTGTCTGCATGTGATCTCTCTAGTACTTTGTCTCCTCTGGGTGAGTAGTCACGAAACTCAATTAGGAATTCCATTTTGTTCTGCTACCCTGTACATTATAATTGTATAACTTAATATGTTTTTTCCTCCAAAGTGCAGCTTGGAGTATTATGAGGAAATAGTAAGAGGTCAAAGGATGTAAGCTCAAGGTTTGGATGACTTGGGAAACCTTGCCCCTTTGTTAACATTGTCTACCATCTATCAAGCCACTCAGGGCGTTTTCAAGATGGATGACTGTATGGGAGCTAGACAGCTTAAAAGTGAAGAGCATGGGCTGGTCTTTTTGGTGGAGAATGAGAATCTATTATGTCACCAGGCTCATAACAGCCTGTAACTCAAGCTTGCCCGATCTTACCCCTTTGGCTTCCTCCAGCACCAGCATGTGTGTGCACATACCCAGCCCCCTGCACCTCATGCACATAACTTAAAATGTAAAGCAAATCCTTTAAAAAGGTACAATTGTAAACAACTTTTCTTTGTTACTAGGAAGAGATATTGTGGAGTTAGGGCTTGGAATATAAACAGGTTAAAAAGAAGTGTGTGAACCACTGGTCTCATGTATGTTCCCAGGAAAATGTTGAAAACAGTTTCCCAGGAAGGCCTTAAGGCTGTATTAATTCTTGCCACACCCCCAAATTGTGGACTCATTATATTATGCACCCCAAAAAAGTACTTTCCATTTGTTCCTCACAGTCAACTTGTGAGCAAGACAAAGCTGTGTCTTGCTTTGGAGAGAATACATTGAATCCAGAGCTCTGTGGATAGTAAGAAATCAATGACCAACAGGCACCCAGGCTCCCAACGTTGGACAACAGCAAGGTCACCAAGGCAAAAGGCCTTCTGAGCGTGCAAGGATCTATGACTTTCTTGATGAAAAAAACATTTCAGCAAACCCAATGTTGCATGGTGAACACAAAGTATTGGTATCAGGAACCACATCAACAATGATGTCAACCACAAGCAGAGGGACCTGGGCATTTGTTGCCATGGCAATGGCCATGCATTTCCCAGCATCCATTTGGTTTAGCTCCACCTTTACCTGTTACCGGTTATGTCGCAGTTTAAATAGAAAGTGGATCCTCCCTGCCCTTCTCCCCTTCTTCTCTTACTCTCTCTCTCCTCCTTTGTCTCCATTTCCCCCTCCCCCAATAAAACTCAGTTTCTAGCAACTTGGTCAAATGTAAGCTTTCACCAAAGTAATCTATTGTTTCCTTACCTAAACTCAGTTTGCATTGATTTAAATGCTTCCTACTTCCTCTTCTTGCTAAACATTCCATTATATGATCCAATTATATAATCACAAATTCTTGCTCCACAAAAGGCTCATCTTAAAGACTGTTCATGCTGTTAACTCATGCAGTTATCTTTTTTTGTAAACCTGTAAGCTACAAGAAACCCACTCAGATCTACCTCTCATGGATCAAATAGACTCCATCCAGATAAGTACATCTGCCTAAGGTTCCCACTTACTACCTCCAGAGCGTGGGATTCCTCTGGGTTGCAAATGTATATCTAAGAAAAAAATTTTTCTCTCTCCCCAAAGCACTTAATCTTATTCTCTAGCTATAATAAATATATGTGTGTGTTTCAGCATCTTGTCAAGTCCAGACACTTACTACATCTAGGACAGCTCCAGAGAAGCGACCGCTAGATGCTCCAACCTCTCACAGACACAGACACTTCTATTGGACGTGTTCTTCTGACCTATCCTCAGATGGTTCCACAGACCCAGGACAACAAGGAAACAGACAACTCTAAGACTGGACGAACAGGCCTATACCCACTTTTCTGGGTTCTCTAGAGACATGTCACCCCAAAGCAAGCAGGAAGTAGTCAGAGATCATGGCGACCCTATTCCTGCTTCACCATCACCTCTTTCTAACTTTTCCTTTTTAATTAAACCAAAACAGGGGAATGTTAGCATTCTAAGTTCCACCCCACAGTTACCTGGCAACAACCAGGTATGCCTGACACTATAAAAGTGGCTGCTTGCCCCCTCCTCACTCTCTTGCTCTTTTACCCTCTCCCCCCTTTGTCCCTTCTCTCCCCATTCCCCTCCCCCCTCTCTCAACATACTTGTGGCTGGCCTCTTCTCTTCCTCTTCCTCCTTCTCCCCCTCCTCTTCCTCCTCCTCCTCTTCTTCCTCTCTCTCTCTCTCTCTCTCTCTCTCTCTCTCTCTCTCTCTCTCTCTGCCTTTCTCTGCCCCTACTACCCTTTTAACTCCCCTTCCATGCTGGTCCCCTAAGTGAGTGAAGGGCTGCTTCAGCATGGGCCCACAGAGGCACCCCCTTCCCCCATACCTGACTACACCTCCATATAATGTACCCCCACCTCTTTATCTTTTTATAAACATAAGACAAGGGATCAATAGTGACATCAGGCTACAATTCAGTCTGTCTTAGGATTCCTTTAGGAGTTACATCTGAAGGAGCTGTCTGTCTGAAAGGTGTCTGTGTAGCTGTGTTGATAAACTGTATGGCCTTAGCTCTTGAAACTCCTTACCCCTGAGCTCAGGGGCCTAAATGGCTCCTTTCTCTGAGGAAATCAGAGGACTGTATATTGAAATATGGCAGATGTGAAAAGAGCTTCACTAAGATAGATGTCAGGCAGCTGTGTACAAGTGGTATATTGGGGTGGGGAGGGATAGGCTGGGATTACTTGTCCCCAGGAAACAGGCAGAGGGTAAGAGAATCCTGAGAAATGTAGATTCTAATCTAAGAGCCAAATAACTAACTCTTACAATTCTTAGTGCTATCTTCCTGGATGGCTTGTTTAGCAAAACTTATATAAAATACAAAAACTTGATAAATAATGTAAACAAAGTAAATATTTTATGATATATTTGTACTTTATGGAATTATGATGGTGATGACAGCTCTATCTTGCCATTGTCTCTCCAAATCTTAACTCTTCACTGAGATCTGTAGCTCCGGCTACAAGAGAACTCCTGCTCATTGACCACTCTAAACAGAGTGGTAGGTATGATCAGCATCATAATAGGTTTCCATGAGTCACTCTCGAGTTTGCTATGGATATGAGTGTACTTAATGCATTGTATTATTTTTAAATCCTAAGTTTAATTGCCCAGCAAGATACTTTAATAGCAAATTGCAGATTTCTTCAAATATTTTATAGTTTTGTAGTCATTTTCCTCTAATAGTCAGTAACATAAAATGATAGAAGGTAACAGACTATGTCAGGGGTAGGGCATGCCTACAAGGTAAGGTAATTCTAGCAATCAGGAGGACAGAGCAAGAGGATCAAGAGCCTGAGGCTACTCAGAGCTACATAGTGAGTTCTAGAGCAGCCAAGGCTATACAGAAATATTGTCTCTTAGCAACAACAACAACAATAACAACAACAGATGGATAAAGCTAGGCATGGACATGCATGCATGTAATTCAAGCCCTTGGGAAGCAGATGCAGAAAGATCACAAGCTTGAGGCCATCTTGGTACATAGCACATTCCAGGAACCAGTTCAGTCAGGACTGAAGACTGAAAAGTTGTCTAAAAAATGGTGGGAGGGGGTGCATTTCAGCTATTCCAGCATTTCCAAAGAGTATTTATAGAAGACCAGATGCTGCGTGTAAAAAAAGAAAACGAGAAAGAAAGAAAGAAAGAAAGAGAGAAAGAAAGAAAAAGAACGAGGCACGCAGTCTGTAAAAATATTTCAAATCTTCACTTAGAACATACTTCATTTTTGAGCGTAATGCCTAGTGGTTCTTTTGCTAGACAACACAGGCCAGATGAGCCTCCAGCTTCCATCCACATCCATCTCTCTACACAGAAATAATGTGTTTACTGCCTTAGACTTCCAGTGTAGGGAGGCAGTTGCAGTGTGGAGACTGAGTAATCTGGAGGCTCGTCCATTAGTTAAGTATCTTAAAACCACACGGGAGTTCTGGGTAGTGGGATCAAAAATTTGCTACCTGTCAAGAAGTACTTAAGTGTGGTAGGATAACCTAAACCATATGGCCAGTATATTGTTACTGTCATTTTGTAAGAAGGAAAACTAATAATAGTAATTTCAAATAAAAACAATTTCCATGAAGACTATTGAATTATGATTATGTACAAAGCACCCATCTAGGACTTAAAGAGCTCAGCAAAAGTCAGTTGATATGGATTTTTTGAGTGAATAATTATATAAATGTACACATATAACGTATATAGACTATATCCAAATACACATAACATATGCCTATGTTTGTATAAATGGCTTGGCTTTGATCGACTCCAAAGGGTACATTCTTTTTAGATGATAGTTATTATAGAAAAGTAGGAAATTAGTCTTGTTCCACAAACAAATGTTATAGTACCTAACCTCTGAAATTTAAAGGAATGAGGTGATAGGCTAAGTCAGTAAAGTATCTGCTTCACACGCGTGGGGCCCTAAGTTCAGATCCCCAGCACTGATTTAAAAACAAAAGCTGGGTGTATTTGTGTATGTCTGTTGTCCCAGTGCTGGGTGGTGGTGGTGGGTGGGGACAACAGGCAGCTCTTGAAACTTGCTGGGTAGCTAAGTAAATCAATCAGTGATCATTGGGTTCAGTGAGGGACCTTGTCTCCAAAGACAAGATGGAGTGCAATTAAATAAAATACATGATGTAGACCTTTGGCTTCTATATGCATGCGTGTACACCTACACATGCACATCCACACACACACTAGACATGTACATATACAGGCACACAGATATTCATAGCCTATTCTTTTGAATGGTGATAACGAACATGAACTGACTATATTAAAGGGTGGGTTATGCAGCTATCATTTCAAATTATACTCAATAGTAAATGTGTGGGTACATAGGCACTAAGAAGAAGCACACTCAAGACATTTAATAAACACCCTAAAAGCCTTATGTTATGAGCTGTTTGTTTTGTTTGAGGTGGAATTCCTCCAACCTTGCTATGAATACACCAACTCTGTGATGACTCAGCTTTCTGAGCACCTCAGACTACAGATGTGCACTATCACAGCAGGACCTGTGAGTTGAAACAGACGTCACAGCTCAACCGACCATGAAGACAAAACCACTTAAATTCATCTAACGCTACTTCTTTGGTAACAGTTTGCTAGCTAATTAGAATTAGTCACTTGAAGTCAATTCTCATAGATTTTACAGCTTCAAAGATCTCTGGAGATCTTAAAGGTGGGGGATTTGTAAGGACATAGATTTTATACTTAGAACGGACTTTCCTTTTATTTTATTCTAGGGCGCACCCAACTGAGGGCTTAGCCTCATTGCTTATCTCTGACAAATACCAGAGTCTGCAGCACGGGGTTCCTCTTATCTGCCCATTCCTCCGGGCCCTTCACTCTGCTGTGATGTTGATATTTTGTGGTCTAGTAGCTTCTATGAGATGAGAAACACCTTTCTCCTGTGAACTGTCAATAACCAAATATGGACTAGGCTTCTTTGTATAACTCTTATTAGGTCATTTCTCCTCTCTTGTGTATAAACAGAAACTTGAGAAAGGGCAAAAGTATCTAAATATTTGATTTATTGTGTTAAAGTTTAAATGATGCAAAGGAGGGGTGCATTAACCAGTCGAATCAGTGAGACAAGCACGTATCTAATTTAATCTCACACTTATCCTTTTCTTGGAATCTTAAAGAACATGACATAAGGAAGGAGCTAGACTTCATTTTCACACCCTTCTTTATTTTAAAATTAATTTAAAATATTTGACAAATATATACATGTATGTGTACATAGGTTATAATGTAATGTTTTAACACATGTATCCATTATGGAGTGTCTAAAGCAATCTGCCTCAACTCATTTGTTTATTCTGTGGATTAAACTCTTACGTACACTCAGTGAGTTCCAAGGGTACAGTATATTTATTATTCTCTGTAGACACCACGCTGTATAACCTACCAGATCTTACAAAGTGACTCCTCTTATGTAACTGAAAATCTGTGTGAACAGCATCTCCTGGATCTTAGACATCACCACTTACTCTATGCTTATATGACTCTTACACAAAAGCGGGACCACACAAACCTGATCTCCTTACTTATGATCCCTAGAATTCATTAAAAAGAATGATGTCCGTGGGGCCAGAGACGAGGCTTAGCACTTAAGAGCACTTGCTGCTGTTACAGAGACCCCAGGTTTGCTTCCCAGCACCAGTGTGATAGCTCATAGCCATTTGTAAGTGTAGTTTCCAGAGCATAAGATGCTTCTTCTGGTCTCTTCCAGTACCAGGCACATATGGTGCACATACATACATGTCCCAACAAAACATTCACACACATTAAACAGACAAACACTTTTAAAAATTGAATAGTGTTAACATCATAGCCACCCATGACATTTTTTAACCCCCGATTTATATAATACAAATCACAGTTACAGCATGAGGTTTGGTTTCATCAGTATAACGACTTATACAAGCTCAGTATACACTTGCTCCGTGTATAACTGAATCGTGTATAAGTTCAGAGTGACATCAGCATTGAATTATCCTTTGTTCTTTCCTGGGCATGTATTGACTTCAGGAAAACATACTTGATGCATGGGCAAACATTTAGGTACACATCAAATTGCCTTATTTTTTTTTCTATGATGCTGTTTCTAGAAGAAGAGAATAATCATACAGTCTACTTGAATTTCCAATAAAAAGACTAAGGATCTGAGAAATTAAATACCTTGTCACAGAGTGGACATCTGCTTCAGCGAGCCGCAGCTCTTCCACTAAAAACTGACTATTATGATGATCAGATGAGGGGGAGCCAAGGAAATGTGTGCAGGTACTTCACTTATGCAATGATAAAATTTATATTAAAAGTAGGAAATTGCAATTGGCATGGTCGATTACAGAGCAGCAGGAGAAATGAACTCAGAGTGGATCTGCATATCAAAACCATATGCTGTCTTCATGCAATATGCAGAACAGCTAGCTGGGAAGATTTTCGGTGGCCCGACAGTTAAGAGCTTTCTGTCTGCCTCACTGTGAGTGGATATGATCAGTTCTGTAGTCGTCACTATACACCAAGGAGAGCAAAAGGATAAACAGGGCCAAACTCTCCCCAGCCCACTGACACAGCAACGTGTGAGTGAATATGTTTAAGGGGGCCTGCATCCACTAAGTGATCCCATTTTTAGCACAAACTCCAGGATATCTCAAGTGGCACAGGGTGACAATCAGCAGGATAAATAACAGATTCTTCTCTCGGTATGGCTGTGTGGCTGCTAGGTGGATCTGAATTCAGGCTCTAGGTTTTAAACTCTCTCTTTAGCTGTTGTTGGGCTCTTCGGTGGTTTGTCTTATTCCCAGAAAAACATACTTCTTTTGGCTAGATTTCTGTATGAAAGTAGATAGACACTCTTCAAGCCTCATTGTGGATTTTTTTTTTAAAGGAGAGCTCACATTCTCCCCTGCCCCACTTCTCTGTGTATTTTATATGAGTCTTTTGTTTCTCAATATCAAATCCTTAAGATAGTTTCTGTACATAGAGACAGAGGGAGATATTACAAATACGTAGCTCTTCAAGCATTTACACAAATGATTGATTTTAGTGGCTAGACATCTTTCAAGCACATCACATTATGTTCTTTTTCTATACTAATAAGAATTAGTATTACTTTTGGACTCCACTAAAAAAGATGTCAATTAATTTTAACAGATTTCAAATACAAGCAGTTTCTTGTACCTGATTTGCAAAGTGTCTTGGACTTGAAAAAGTTACTCTAACCTCTGTAAACTAAACCTTGACCAAGGATGGGGCCTAAGAAACCTCTTGGAGCTTTCAGGAAATGCAGAATCTCAGGCCCCAACCCAGATATACTTAATCAACCTTTCCTGGAGATCCCTGTTCATGTTCCTGTTTGAGAAACCCTGGCCAAAGCCACTGGATTCAGCATTTGCTTATCAACAGTCTGCTTCTCCATAGTATATAGTCCCCCGTGGTTCCTGTTCTAGATATCCAATTATGTATGTTAAGTAAGATTTAAAAGGAAGAAAGAGGAAGTCTTCTTAAAGTAAACCTACAGCCTCCATGACCACGCCTTGTCTTTTTTGTTTATTCTGTTTTCTAACGTTTTGATTGGTCGTTGGTCACACCACTCAACATTTTGATTGGCTATTGGTCACATCACTCACTGGAGTCTCCGTTTAAGTTTCCCATAGAAGTCAAAGGACACTGTGTCAACAGGCCACAGTCAGTCATTCAGTGAATACAAGGGTTAGGTGTGTGCTTAGAGAAGGAACATTATCATGGTTTCTCCCCTTTCAAATGGAGATGTTTTGAATCTTGTCACCTCTGCTCCAGCTGAGACTACTGGGAATTGGAGATGAGAATTAGACAATTATGCTTTTCTTTAGTGATTTTGCTCAACAACTTCTTAGCTAGAACATGGCTCAGACATTAAGTCTGCCAGAGACACAGCTGGCATAGGGCCAGTCCTGCAACTCCAGCACTTAGGAGTCTGTGGCAGGGAGACTGGACAGTGAGACCCAGTTTCCCAGTAAACGGTCGAACAAATAAATGGAATCAATTCTGTAGATTTTAATTTGCCACATCACCTTTGTCACTGTGAGAGTCACTAGCTGCTGAAGCTACCATTTGGAAAACGCAAGAAACAAATCGAGTGTCCAGAAAGCATGAACAGGACTTAGAAATGAATCCAGAAAATTAGACACCAAGGAATGTTGATTGTGAAGAGTTCCTTCTTAGGAAAGTCTTATTTGTGAACAATCTGGCACCTCGCAGACCTCCTCCCAAGGTAGAAATTATGAATTTAGTGGATAACAAATTACTTTTTCATTTGATGTTCCCATAAAAATTTTGTACTTATAAAAGTAAATAGTTTGAATAATCAGTGTGCTGATGGCAATATATATTGCTTTGTGAGATTAAACCTCTAGAATATACTGCCTTGATATTCCTGTTTATTCCTCAATATACCACAAACCAGAGAGCTACAGGGCTCCATTTGATACTGATGGGATCAGGTCCTTCTAAGTAGCCTATGTTGGCTTAGAGTCTCCATCCCCCTACTCCGTTGTCTCTACCCCCAAGAGCTGGAATTATTGGTGCCCATCACCACACTTAGCCAGAAGTAGGACTAGCTTTTGAAAGTCTCAAGAAATAGGACTCCGGGTAACAATCCATGCTGTGTTTAGACATCTGCAGACACCACTTAGAAATGCGTGATCACATTTGGTAGGGTACAAACTGAGCCTGGGCCAACATGCCTTACTTGATGGATATGGCAGAAGCCAGGCTGAGATCCTTGGTGGGGCTGTGATGAACGGTGGAGAAAAGTGACAGAGAGAGAAGCATGAGGTATCAACAGAACCTTGACACTGGAAAATAGTAATTACAATAACAAAAAAGAAAGGGGAAAGAGAGTGAAAGAAAAGGACCTTTGTGCCACCAACCAGGCAGCATACACCAACTGATAGGAGGCCCAGACACATATACTGCAGAGGACTGCCTGGTCTGCCCTCAGAGAGAGAAGGCGGCTTACCTAACTCTAGAGAGATTTGAGGCCCCAGCGAGTGAAGAGGTCTAGTGGGGTAGAGGTGGGGGGTGGGGACATCCTCTTGGAGATGGGGGAGGAGGTAAAGGATGAGGAACTGTCAGAGGACAGACCTGGAGGGGGGATAATGACTGGATTGTAAAAAAAAAAAATTAAAGAGAAAAATGAATGAAGGAAGGAAGGAAGGAAGGAAGGAAGGAAGGAAAGGAAAGGAAAGGAAAGGAAAGGAAAGGAAAGGAAAGGAAAGGCTCTTTGCATATGTGGATAAAAATACTTGAAAAAGTAACACCCAATTATGGCACCATTGCACATTAACCCTATATTTGCTGGTGCTTCAAAAATGGGTTGGGGTGGTTTAAATCAGGTCTAAAGCAACTTTTCTGAGATGTAAATAAAATTCTGATGTAACACAGTTATAGGACATTGCAGCTAGAACTGAAAGTCAGAGATAAGTTATAAAATAAAATGAACCTTTCTTTCACTACTCTTATAATTAAGGGCTATTGTTGGATTAGGAAATGAACCTTGACATGCTGTAAAACTAAGATTATATGCTTAAACGGTGGGTAATGGTTCCTTTTGCTCAACCTGACACAATACGAAATCACTAGGGAAGAGGCTCTCAATGAGGGGTTGTTTTAGATTAGGTTGGCCAGAGGATGTGTTTGGAGGGAATGGTCAGGATTACATTGATTAACATGAAAAACTCTGCTTACAGTGAGTGACACTATTCTCTGGGCATGGAATCCTGGGAATTGTGTGTAGGTACAGAGAGAATGTTGAGCATGAGTGAATTTCTTCTCTTTGTTCTTGGATGTGATGTCACCAGCTGCTTGAGTTCTTCCTTGACCTCTTACATTGATGGACTACAAACCAAAGTACAAGCCAAAATAAACCTTTTCTCCCTTAGGTTGCTTTTCTGTCAGAGTAGATTATTATAGCAACAGAAATAAAATGAGGAAAACATTGAGTATGGGCCAAACAGGGGGACAATTCCACTTTTGTACATCTGACTAAGTTTTTGTTTCAATGTAGTCAGTTTTAGTCAATAATGTACCATTCATTAGGAAGAGACATAAACTATAAATGATTCACAATTACCCATGCTGTTCCTGGACAAATATCAGAGCATTCAGTTCTATAAATGAAAAGCACAATAGCTGCAGTCATTAAAATGTTCACACAGACAATGAGAACCCACATAGCCTATACATCGGTGAGGGTGCAGACGACTGGAATACTATTTTTTGAGAGGGAGGGGCTATAAATAAAGTTGCAGTACTTTGAAATCCTGTTTTGCAGTGTCAAGAGACAAATGTTAAGACCTACCACTAAGCAGTTCTACCCTCCAGAGTATACTTTGTTTCTGTGATTGTGTACTTGTTCTTAACTATTTGGTACAGGTCCAGTCATGGTGGCTTCAAAACTTGAATGTACAGATATTTATTAATAACAGGACAGATCAGCCAATTGCTATTGGCTGTTTCATGGAGTAGCATCACAGTCAGAAGAATCTACAACCATGCACAGTAAAGTGAAAGGAACTGGAGAATACAACATTGACAAGAAAAAAAATCCAAATCCTCAAAGTTTTTTGTGGTTGTGCAGTTGCATTCATGCAAAGTTCATTTTGAGTATGTGCATCCGTATATGCATGTGTGTGTATACATGGAGACTAGAGGCTAATACTGCATGCCTTCTTCACTCTCCCTGAACCTGGGGCTCTTGGTTTGGCCTAATCTGGCTAGCCAGTGAGTTTTAGGGATACCCCTGTCTCTGTCCACCATGTCTCTGTCACCTGTCTTCATTAGGCTACCGGTGAGCATGACCGTGCCAACTTTGTACCGGGGTGCTAGAGACTGAAACTTGGGCCCTCATACCCACTGAGCCATACCCCAGCCTCCATGTAGAATTCAAAACAGTCAGCATGTACCAATGCTATTAGAAATCAGGGCAGGGATTATCTTCTGCCTTGAGTAGGTCCCGAGGGAGCGTCCTCAGGAACAGATATTATATGGTCAAGATTAGGGTATTGTGCTGTGCGTGTGAGTGAGCAAAGACTCATGGACTTTGGTCAACAGGAGCACAGTCACATCTTACACCAACTAATCTCGTAGAAAGTGAAGGGTCACAAAACTTAGTAGGCAAAATACTGTACCGAAAGAAAGCGCAGGATGAATATAAACATTGGGCTTCTGAAAACTCTCCTTTCCTACATAGTCATGCCCCCCATCCCTTTCTCAGTGTTTCTGCAACATGCGTCTCCCTGATGCCCATGGTGTGTCAGTCCACACAGATTTGCTTAGAGAAGAGAAACTGCCTGTTTCTTTTTCCCATGCACATCGGAAATCAGCACATAACCCAGCAGTTTGCACAGGGTCCCCTGTTCTCTTCATAAGGGGAACCAAAGGACACAAACAATTCCTCGAACATCCTCTCTGCCATCTGAGGTCAGGCATCTCAAATATTCTATCAAGGAGCAAAGAAGCAAATTTATGGGGGGAAATGTCTCAACATTATCCAAGGACCAGTAAGACATGAGATGAAGCTGTTTTCTGAGTATGAGTAACTAGATATTTCTATCCCTTAGTGCCGAGATCAGAGCAGGAATCTTTCCTGCAAATGGTGGATGAGAGCTTTGGATCAGGTCTACCCAGAGACGACAGGAAAGCTTTCTCTTTTGTTATGTTTATCTCTCTCCCAAAGTGACCACCCTATCACTAGAGAATGCATTTACATCATCAGATTAATGTGACTGTTCAACAGGACATAAATCTTTCCTTTGGATGAAAACATGGACCAGGTTCAGCTAACTTTTCATCCTCTTCCAAACAATGCTATTATGCAAAAAAAGGAAAAAAAAAAAAAGTCCCGATAACCAAGAATACTTTATAGACTTAAGCTTCTTGTCTCAACCCATCTATTTTGCTTCTCTCCATAAACAAACCACACCAGAGCACTCTTTAAGCATAGCAATGTTTAGTGGATAATCCACAAATCAATTAGAGACAAGTTAACTGCCCAAAGGGATCAAGTGACAAGCCTTAAGAAGATAATATTTACAGGCTCCATGATGAAAATATATGTGTCTGAGAAGAGTTTTCTCTGGCCAACTTTCTTCTAATGCAAGATTTGAAATTTGTATGATTTCTGTTTTTCTTTCCTTGATACAAGGCCTTGCTAGATAATCCTGTGTAGACCAGGTTGGCATGGCACGCGTAGAGATCTTCCAGCTCTGCCTCCCAAGTACTGGGATTTAAGGTGTGCACGGCCAATCCTGACTTGTAGAATTACTTTGAAAAATAGAGAATTCATTATCTTGTTGACTTTACACAATGATGTCTATGTTTTGAAGAAAAATATGGAGAAAGGCCTAGCAAGACCCAAAGTCTAATACTGTGGGCTCTTCTGCTGCTGTTCACTGATCACTTCTGGGATTTTTACTTAATTTTTCCACATGTGAACCTTTTGGAGGATTATAAGACATAAAGTAGCAGAAAGCACATAGAAAATAATCCTGAATGTCTCGATTGTTTTTTTTTTCTTCCCCCTTCTCCTTCTCTTTGTATTTGCAGAGTGGAGGAAAGCAAAAGCAAACTCTCTCATGAGGTCTCCGTCTGAGCTGGCTAAAGAGAAAGTCAGAGGTGAGGTTAGTTTCCACACAGTTCCATTTTGTGGTACAATTAATTCTGAGTTACAGGTTAGATGCCAAGAACTGCAAATCTATTCATGGATATGAATGGATATTTCGACTTATAGTTACATAAACGATCACTTTCCTGGCGAAGGATTTACTGACTTTCTCAAGCAAAACTTCCTTTTCTGATTCTATTTCTTTCTTTATTGTTAATATGTTTCTTTTCTAGAAAGACCTCATCCATTTTACTTCTTGCTATATCACTATTGTAAGGTGAATGTTTTCAAGGGTTAGTCATATAACAGGCATTCACTACTGGTAAATAATTAGACTACATAGCACAATCATGTGAGCTCCAAGTAACTGCATTGGGTGTTTGACTCAAAGTATTACATGGCTTTAGGGTTGAATGGGGCTGACACAAGAGACAGGAACATTTACAGAACTCATCTTAGGGATTCTTAATCTATCCAAGAGCACAGTCTGGTCTCATTGTTAGTAGCCCTTCTCTACCATAAATGCAACAAAGAGAATCAAAATGCCCCACGCTTAACAGTGGTTTGAAAATTATTGTAATGCATATATATCAAACACTTACTGCGTGTGCCAAATGCCCTTCCAGGGAATGGAATACACAGAAGGAACAAACAAGACAAAAGTCACCGTTATGCAGAACTTATGTCCTAGAATTAATAATAGCTAACATTTACCTTAGTGCTATTTATGTACTGGGAACTTTACACAGACAACACAGTCCACATTACACTCTGTTTAAAAGACAAGAAACCGAGGCACATGGAGTGAAGTAATTTTTTTTTTCTGCTGTCAAATAGCTGTCTGTAAGTAATGATGTGGAAATTTGAACTTCAGTGTGATGGCGTTAGTGCCAGCCAACTCCCTCTGACTTCCAAAGTAAACTTGTGAGCATGTGCAAAGTGCCTAGAAGGACTTTGTCTGTAAGTCAGCTGTGTTATAGGATTCTGGGACCAGAAGTGGTCTCTGTAACAGCAGCTAGTCTCTAAACATATTTAAGAAGGGACATCACAAAATTCATGAAGTGACAAGGGAAGTGTAGAAATTGCTATAAAAGAGGTGGTAGGAAGGCCTGTCTTGGAGTACATATTTTCGCTCAATCTGCACAATGACCTTATAAAGTAGGTGTTTTCATTCTCCATTTATAGACATGGCATTGGTTTCTGGAGGCCAGGAGAGCCGCCTAGCTTAGAAATCAACAGAGATGGCATTTCAGCCTGGTGTTTGGCTCAAAGGCCAGAGCCACCTAGTCTGTGCTATACCCCTCCATAATGTTAATGACTGAAAATATTACCATTTTTATTAGGGATAAATGTGGCCTATGAATGACTGGTTGTTTTCATGGTCAGTTTAGTAAATATTACTCACAATTTGGGGTACAGTAAAAATACTAGTTTAGCAAACAGGACAGTGCCAATAGAATGGCTATGCAGCTGCGGGATGATGCTGACTTCCCTAACTGAGTCTTCTGGTCTTTGAACGGCTGGCCAGGGAACAATGTTTTTGCGACAAAATTTTACAATATGACTAGGGTGTTTGTTAGATGAAAAAGTCAGATGGAAGCCCAAGAGGGCAAATAAAAACCTCAGGGAGGAAACAGAAAGAGACCACATAAAACCACATGCTCTTTCCTCCTTTCTCCTCCCTCTCCTCCCTTTCTCCTCCCTCTCTCCTCCCTCTCTCCTCCCTCTCTCCTCCCTCTCTTCTCCCTCCTTCCTCCCTCCCTCTCTCCCTCTTTCCTTCCCCGAATTCTTTTTTCTCTCTCCTTTCTTCAGTTCCTGCCTCCCTTCCCAGCCATCTTTCCAGCTCCCATTTATATTTTTGAAGCAAGGTCTCACTCTGTAGCCCCGCGTGGCCAGACCATTATGGGTGGAGAGAGATGCCCCCTCATACATGTTCTGTATCTCCCAGATGTTCTGTGGCATCTGTCTGGTCCTTGTGCTCCTTCATCCCTCTATCCATGCTGCATAAGAAACACTTGAGACTGGGCATGGGGTGCAGTAGCAGGAGGCACACAAGGCTCTGGCTTCTTTCTTTAGACCTCAGTCATGGAAACGATTATTCTTTCATATCCATGATTTTGTTTAACACTACTTTAAATAATTATAATTAGGCTATAGGAGAATCTAGATATAATTTGATTATCTTTTATTTTAATTGGTCACTATCTATTAGAATATTGAATGATCATTGAATGATATGTAACTGTATCAGAATCTATTAAATATGGCATTATATTGTATACTCTATTGTATCATGTGTCACATACTATACCAGTACTATATTTTAGAATGATTATCTTGCTATTTCACATGAAAGCAGGAGGCATTATTTACCCAAGGAAGGATTCCGATTTCTAGACTATAGGACTCACACAGAAGTCCCCCTGGGGTGGTAATAAGAGGACCTACTCCAGAAACTGAAGGTGGGAAGGTGACTCTCTTTGGTACCCAGGTTGTAGGATGGCCTATCAGAGTCCACCCTCGGGCAAGATTTTACCCAAGAACTATTTTTAATATTTTCTCAGCTGTGTGTGTTCATGTGTGTGGGTCCACTCACAAAGGCACGCAGTCCTGCTGGACCTTACAAATGCTTACAGGCATTTGTAAGCCGCCAGGCCCTCTGTAAGAGCAGTCCACCTTCTTAATGGCTGAACCATCTCTCCAGTCCCAAGGGTTACAAGAAATATTTTGCTGTGGTTTGGGTGCCTGGGAGTCTTTTTTTTTTTTTTTTATTAACTTGAATTTCTTATATACATTTCAGTGTTATTCCCTTTCCCGGTTTCCGGACAAACATCCCCCCCCCTCCCTTCCTTATGGGTGTTCCCTCCCCACCCTCCCCCATTGCCGCCCTCCCCCAACAATCCCACGCTTCACTGGGGGTTCAGTCTTAGCAGGACCCAGGGCTTCCCTTCCACTGGTGCTCTTACTAGGATATTCATTGCTACCTATGAGGTCAGAGTCAGGGGTCAGTCCATGTATATCTTTTAGGTAGTGGCTTAGTCCCTGGAAGCTCTGGTTGCTTGGCATTGTTGTTCATAAGGGGTCTCGAGCCCTTCAAGCTCTTCCAGTTCTTTCTCTGATTCCTTCAACGGGAGTCCTGTTCTCAGTTCAGTGGTTTGCTGCTGGCATTCGCCTCTGTATTTGCTGTATTCTGGCTGTGTCTCTCAGGAGCGATCTAAACTTCTGCACTTCTTTGCTTCATCCATCTTGTCTAATTGGGTGGCTGTATATATATGGGCCACATGTGGGGCAGGCTCTGAATGGGTGTCCCTTCAGTCTCTGTTTTAATCTTTGTTGGGCAAGATTTTAAATACTGTCTAGGTGCATTCATAGAACAAAGGTGCTGCTGCATTTGTTGCCTGAGGCTCTTTTATAGGCCTACACGCATGAGAAAATGAACACATCTGGGACCATGGCCCCTGTGGTCCCAGACCACATTAGAATATTGTAATATATTAGAATACTGCCTGGCACAGCATCCTAATCTATTAAAATATTCTAATTTTATGTCCAATTCTTGTATTATAAATGTATATAAATGTATCTGCTATACATGGTTTATTGTTGTTGTTGTTGTTGTTGTTGTTGTTGTTGTTGTTACTAGTACTATTATTTCAAGACAGGGTTTCTCTGAGTAGTGCTGGTTGACCTAGAACAAACTTTGTAGACCAGGCTGACCTTAAACTCACAAATCCTCCTACTTCGGTCTCTCAAGTGCCAGGATTAAAGGCATGTGCCACTACACTCCTATTATTCTGGATCCTGACTCTCTGACACTCTATGCTTGGTCCTTGGTTTCCAAACCTCTCATCCACCCTCTATGATTTGATGGTAACCGTGCGTCCACTGACTTACTCCCAGGGGTAAAATGAGATGACCTGGGGATCACTAGAAACGATGCAAACCACCGAAACTTTCTCAGATGGAAAGACCGACATGATGTTCGGCAGCTGCTCCTTGGACTTAGAAAGTGATACTCCCGACTCCAGGTTTGCTGGTAGTTCTCACGCCCGTTCTAAGAGAAGGACTCCAGCCAGTGTTTGCACGTGGACATTGACAGCTCTGATTCCACAGTTACCAATGTCTGTCTATGTCTTTGGTGTAGTAAGAGGCAAAGAGTAGCCACAGACCGTGCCACCTCTCCTATGAGTCCTACTCACACTGGCTACTTTGAAACGGGCAGTTCAAAGACACAGATTAGAGCCTGCTTTTCAGAGTGGGGGTGGGGGGTGCTTTCAGATATCGAAGTCTTCTTGCTTAAGCAGGTATTACTTTCTTTTTTCATAGCACAAGACCACCTAGGCATAGGCAGTGCATAGCGCTCTGTATCACCGTGTGGTGGTACACTGCTTACTTGCTACTAGGACAAGAGGCACTAGTTCACTCAATGTGCTTGACCAATCACCATCGTGCCAATTCTGTTCAAAGAATTTGAAAGTTGAGTTCACCATACTCTCTAAGAATTTCAGTAGAGTATCTTATGACCCCTATCAGTACAAGAGGGGCAGGACAGTCAGAGTCATTTTCTGCTGTGACCAGTGTAGCTCTGCAAAGTCACCTCTGTGCTATACTTGATTGTTCCTTCTATAGACTTTTATGTGCAAGGCATCTACCCCATGGCTGCCATGTAAAATGCCCTTGTCAACAACCCTTACTGAGAAGCCAGGAAAATGAATGCTTCATCTTATCTTCTGGTGGGAAGACAGGGCAATCTCTACAACAGTAGAGATTTTATTTATTGCTTTTTTAAACATTACTGTAATTTTCAACACTAACATTTTTAAGGTAACAAACAAACAAACAAACAAGCAAGCAAGCAAACCAACTTCCTGGTGTTTTCCAGCCAAAGTACTCTGTGTTTCCAAGCCTGTTAAGCCTTTACCCCATGATTCATTTCGAGCTTCTCATATCATGGTTCCCCTAACCCTGTTATTCAAGAGACTAAGTTTAAATAACCTGAATAAGTCATTGACATCATTTTTACAAACCTATTCTATTCTTCTCTCTTCTCCAAAACAGGCTTGAGAGGCCTCTCTAGAGACTTGGCTCTTACACAACAGGTCACAACCTAGGGTCAATTGTTGCATGCCCTTGAAAACAGAAGTCATCTTTGTAAGCAGCTCCCTGAAGCTGACCATGATCCCATGGCTTTAAACACCGTTGGCACTCCATTCCTAATCCACAGAGGGAAGCTTGTTATTAGGGTAATCCTGTCCTGCTCCCCCTGCTCCCCCCCCCCACTCCCTCCCTTCTTCTTTTCCTCCACTTCTGTGTCCTTGCCCCGATTTTGCTTTTCCCCAGTGTCTTTTGCTCTCCCTGTATTAAAAGCATGTTCTTATGACAATTATGTATTTATGTGTGAGCGTGAGTGAGGGGGGGTGTTGTTACTGTGTAGAGGCCAGAGGACAAAGTTAAGATGTCTCTCATACCTCCATGTGGGTTTTGAGGAGAGAAATCACTCAGCTTTAGCCACGGAGCCCTCTCACCACTTTCTCTTCTTCTATGGAATCAAACTTACTTTGAAAAGCTATATATAAATATTTTGTTCTGTTTCTAAAAATGTATTTTTCTTACAAAAGACTTGTCACTGCTGAAAATCCAATTTCAAGCCTATTTCGAACATTGTGCAATTATCCAAGAGGCTATTTCTCAAGGGCCGCTATACTTACCACATATACAATCTTTTCTACCACTTTAACAAATCAGACCCATTAGCTGAATTTTGAATCCTTACCGATGTGCCTTTCCTTTAGCCTACATGTCATCGTTGAGTGGAAACCTAGCCAAAGAAATGCATTTGCGCTTAATGCTTCGTGTGCCCTCTTATCATATATTAATAGTCATTTGATATTCAAAGAAAAACATGATGCAATGTTGTGCACACTTAAGAAAAATTACAAACTACATAAATATAAAAATATAAATATTCTTTCCAGAAAAAAAATCCAACATGGCAGGAATCTAATGAAGAAATACTGGCTAAGGGCCAGGTCTGTCGCTTGTCAATAGTGGAATCATAGCCAACATCTCTTAAAGGCCGAGGGAAGCTTGTTATTTTCACGTTTTAAAAAGAAAAAAGAGAAAATTCACAAAGCATTTTGAAATTAAATTACATTGAAATATCTTCAATGAGTAGTTTATTGCTTTGACGTCAAGGAGTGCTGTGCATATAACTACATTATCAGAGGATAACTGCAGCATGAATGTGTAGATGCTCACATGTGCGTGTGTGTATGTGTGTGTGCGTGCGCGCGTACCTATAGATATACAGTGACTCAGTGCATACCCTGCTTCAAGTAAAGCTATATGATAGCTTTACATTTTTTGGTTTGTTTGTTTTTCACTATCTTGTATTATTGGTGCTCCATGCCTAATCTTTGAGAGAGCTGAGATGACTCTGGGGGTGGCCAACTGCATGATTATCTCCTGAACCTCTTATTCAGTTTTATTTGTGAGTGGCATAAGAGCTAGGCTGCACACAGTGTACAGTGACACCAGGGAAGAGGGAATGGCTATGTTGTACCTAAGGAAGTCACAGACTTCAAAGGGTTTGCATGCCAGATGGGAAGACAAGGCAGATCCCACAACAACAAACGCAATGTACATAAGAATTCAACGTATCACCATGCAAGGAATTGGCAGATCAAGGGGAAATGGACGAGTGAAAAATGTTGCCTAGAAGGACTATCCTTTGATGGCTACTGGAGGTGCTAGCTTCAGCCTCCAATTGACTATAAATAAATTATGTACGAAATACAGTGTGGGATATACAGGTAATGAAGAACCCTTCTTCACTTATACCAGGGCATGTCTGTGGAAAGGACCAGAGAGTAAAGCAAGGAAATACCTGTGTCTCTGATCTACAAAAAGGGGGAGACTTCATAACTCATTTGCAAATCCAGTACCACTTCAATGCTGCACCTTTATAAGACATCTCAGTTTCTTTAGTTCCTCAAGCCATAGCTTTCTTTTGCTCTACCTACTTGGAGGAAAGATACCTACTACAGTGTTAGAGAACTTGCTTTCAGATCTGAATGGCTAAGAAAGACCTATAAGCCACACATCTTGGACATGGGCACAATAATGTTTGAGGCTTGGTGATAGTAAATTCTGGGCATGTGACACACATATCCAGGCGTGGGATGTCAATAATAAGCAAGCCAATCACATTCCTCCATGGCACAAGCACACGTTCTCCAACATTCAACCAAGTGTCTTAATAAATCAACACCACTACGACAAAAGCGAGCTGTGTTACTGTTGTTTTGGTTCTGTTGTTGAACGGAAGCTGGAGAGAGCACCACCTACACATTCTGCTCAAACCTCTTTAATCGCCTGTCAACATTTGCCTACAGATTTAGTTTTGGATCTTTCTGATTTGCTTTCTTCAAATTTTCTAGTTCACTAATAAAAAATTCTAGGGCAAAATTTTCCTTTCCGGTTTTAAACAAATAAAATCATTAGTGTTTTAATCCAAACTTAATCCAAATTTTCTCTGTAGATAACATAAAGCAAAATTTAACTCAAAACTAGTGCACACTTCTGTATAAGCTCGACAGGTTCTAGATTTGTCGTAGCTGACCTAAATAACAAAGACCCCCTTCTTAAGATTATGCAAACAATTTCACCTGTATTGACTACTGCTGCACTAATGTCCAGCAGTCGAGCCAGGTGCCTGGTTAAAATTAACCAGCCTTTGCGTAGAACAAAGTTGACAATTTGTAATGGGCTTGTAGTTGAGAATTGCTATGTGATTTCCAGAGAACTCACTACAAATGCAATACTACATAGAATTTAATGTGGAATTTATGACATCTCCTTCTGCAAGACCCACCCTGTGGAGCACAGAGTTAGCTTCAGCTTTTCAATGTAGGTTTTGCCCTGTGAAGGACAGCACTGTAGTTTGCTATTGTTTGCTGGTTTAATTAAATCAGAAGCTGTTGTGAGTAGTTAAAGATTTATGCCTCACAGTTTAGCAGGGTTGTTTTCAAAGACAGGGATTGATCAGGAAAGTTTATACATCCACCTCACCCCTACCCCCCAATCTACTGATAGGAGTTGTTAAGTTTACCTTTTGACTCTCAGAATGAGCTCTGAGAGTTAGGCAACTTCCTTTGACTTCAGGAGGTCCCCGCATACCCAGGACTCTTTCAAATGCCTACAAGAGCTCAGCTCAGGAGCTGAGCGGGACATTCAAGTGTTGGACACTAACACAACTGTGTGAATTAAGTATATCCACAAAGTTTTACTCACAAGAGACCCACAGCAGATGAAAAGACTTCCCTTGCTACCAAAAGGAAATTGCCATACCTGTAGGACTTTGAGAAACGCAATCTTGTCCTAGTTCTTGGAGATGGACCTGGCACTGTGACTCCCAGAGGATCCCAAACGAAAGCCATTGGTAAAGCGAGGGCTAAGATCCACAGGAACAGTTGAATGTCACAGCTGGTATGGGACCCCGGGGCAGGAAGGCCCTTCAAGCTGCAAGAGGCACTTGTGGCTGAATGAGGGCATTTCTTCAGTGTGGTGGTATGCGCTGACAGAGAGGAGGCAGGCTGGCTGAGGCAGGGCTGGAAAGGGTGGCCAGCACTTCCTGCTGTGTGACACTTGCCCTTTGCGACAGAGCTTGCTTCACCTAGACGTTCTCTTGGTATTAATGTGAGAAACACTCCCTGGAAACTTTGCTTTTAAATATAACCCAAGTTAAACAGCCCAGCCACATGCCACTCCTGAAAAGCAGAGCCCCCACGCCTCCCCATATATGCAGATGCACAAACTGGGAGGTGAGATTCAATGGGTCAACTTTATATTACGTGTGAATGTTAAAAAGTAGTGACCAGTCATTAAAGATAAACTTAAACAGGGGCCCAGGACTGGGAAACTTGACAAGGAGTATTAAATTTCAAAGTTAGCTACCAAAGTAATTTTTCTTATTCCAAGTTCTCTTAGATACATGGATGAATGTCTTTATTAGCAAGCCTTCCACAAAAACTTAGTGATTGTTAAAAACAAAACAAAACAAAACAAAAAAAAAACCTCACCTCCCTGCCAGTCAGTGTGAGATTAAAAACAGGCAGATCACTTTCAGAGTTTCTGGCAACTTTTCCCTCAAAGAGATGTCACCGTGTCACCTTGCAGAGTGAGTTATAAGGAGAGACTTTGACAACAGAGATCGATGTCTTGTCCCGTTTTCTGTTCCCTAGAAACGGTTCTTCACTCTTGAACAACCTTCTTTCAAGTCACATAAATGGTGGAAGCTACACAGAGCTCAGTTGCATGCTTTACAAGTTCAGCACACGGCAGGGAGACACATATTTCAAGATGTCCTCTAGGACTCAAGAGACCCTGGTGTCGTCATCACGTCTCAGGAGCCAGTGGTATTTAATGTTGACAACACAGCGTAATTCCATCGGTCTCTGCCTAAGCACTGGCCTGCCTGTGACCTCCATTGTAAACCAAGGCAGGGCTCCACTTGTCTAGGATAAGATTAGAAAAGCTTGGAGAAACCCTGAAAAGAAGTTAACCCTCTCTGAACTGGACAAAATTGACTAATCTCCCTAAGGCACCATCTCCATGCCTGCCAGGGTTAAAGACCCCTAACACTCTGATAGACCAAAATGCTCACATGATTTCTGAAAAAAAAAAGTTAAAATGTTAAGCAAGGCGTTTATTTTCCTAAGAGGATCAGACACTGTGGGGAGGGGATTCTGCAAAAGCTACATGCTTTGGAGATGTGCAATACAGAACGTTTGGCAGCTGCATTCCTTCCTTATCTAACTTACACATTCAGCAAGCGGTAGCTGTCTGGCAGATCAATAACACTGATGTTCAAAGTTCTCATATAAAAGAATGCTTCTGGAATCAGCATTATTGTGTCACAGATGGCTTTTGTGCTTGGTAGGGCTCTGTATTACATATGCGGAAGCCAGGTCCTAGGAGTTTAAGAAAGCTCCCATCCTTAGTCCCTCTGCCTTTGTGTTGTGGGAAACTCCGCAGTTGCCTCTTCGTTCCCATTGATCTATTAATTTCCATTTAGGGATAGTTCTTGGCAGTGCGCTCCCACTCCTAGCATAGTTCCACAGAGACACACAAACTTTGTGTTTAGCAAAATGGCTTTGTATGATGTTAGTGCAAGGCAGTGTAGAAACACTGGTTGTCTTGTCAGGTAGAGAGGGATCTTGAGGGCTCACAGGAAGAGGAGGCTGGGTATAGAACAGACAGAAACAGGAGAATCCCAGGAGAGCTAGGATTTTTCATCTCTCACAAAAAAATTGAAACCTTATTCCTTACAGAAGATTATATGTTTTTCAGGTAAAACAGCATCACTGATAATCTGGTGCACGGAGAAAGCTTCCAAAATGTTACCTTTCTGTTGTCATGGTTTTACTTTTTTAATTTGTAAATTACATTAGCCTTATTGGTGTATGGTGTACGGGCATACATGGCAGAGGATAACTGGTAAGAAGAAGCTGGTTCTTTCTCTGTCATATGGGTCCTAAGTATTGAACTCATCAGGCTTGATGAAAAGAACTTTACTCCACAGAGCCATGGGGTCAATTTTTCTCCACCATAGTTGTCATAGTTTTACTGAGACTAATTTAAGTCTTATTATTCAGTCTAGACCAAGTCTCCCAAAGAGATTTTCACTAATAATCACATATCACATCTCATACATTATATATAATACACACACACACACACACACACACACACAAAGACACACATGTTTGCTAGTTATATTTTATTGACGTTTTTAGACATAGTCTCACTATGCAGCCTTGGGTGGCCTAGAACTTGCTATGTAGACCAGGCTACCCTTGAATTCATAGAGTGCTGGGATTAAAGGTATGCACCACCATGCCTACTGCTAAATTTATATTTTAAAATGCAAATCTCAGTATTGTTTTTTAGGAAAGACCATTACTCCACAGACTTAAGAACTTAAGAACTCCATAAGAACTTAGGCGATTGGAAACTCAAAACAAAACAAACCAGGATATTTTCTAGAATATACCTTTGCCGTATTTATATTTGTGCCAGCAACTTTTAACTTTTACTTTATATGGGTAGAAAGAGAGTCAAACATTGAAAATACTTGAGTTAATTTTACAAAGCCAAACCTTTTTCTTCTTAAAATTTTATTGTTATATAGAGTACTCATGGATGAAATGTCCAAACAAAAAAACAAAACAAAACAAAACCCCAAAAAGTAAATTTATCCCAGTATACGGAATAGCCAATTGTTAATCACATGATTCCAAATCTTCTCAAACACCCACCTTCTGTAGCAACTAAAACCTTATATTCTGCAGACTTCTAAATAAAGATTTTTTTTTTGGTCTTTGGAATAGTTCTAACAGTTTTGTTCCAAGATTCCAGATGCTGCAAATGACAGATTTGGGTTTTGGTGTCTGACCTAGAAACTCAGAATTTCCTTTATAGGGAGACAGCCACTCTAAGTTAAACTGCGACTCATGGGTATAAATGTACGCAGCACACATGAATTCATTTACTTCCATACCATGTCATGAGTTAAGAGGACTTGGGGGCACTGGAGGGTGGGAAGTAGAGCACAGAAATAGAGTTACATTTGTGGGGCTGTGGTATGTTGAAATATGCTGCCTCAGGAAACCAGAACAGTCAGATAAAGGGGTTTCAGGATAATGCTGTATTTTGAAATAGTTCTTGGTCAAAGACTCAAAGCTAGAAGTTATAGAAGCAAACTTTAGCTGTGTAACTGCCAGCTACCTCTGATGAGGGCAGCATTATAATATTGGAGTTTCAAGACCTGAACACTGACAATAGATATGCTATTGTCTCTTGAGGGTCTCACCCCTAGTCAGAGAACTACAGACAAATAATGACTGCTTCCTTATGGGGAGCGAGCCTGCTGGGACGAGCCTCTTAATCAGTTATTTTCACATACCCACAGCTGGGGGAAAAAGACTCAGCAAGTTATATTTAACAACAGGAATCAAAGAAAACTAGAGGCCATCAACTTGAGAAGGATGAGGGATGAGGGAGTGGCTAGGGGGAGGGGTTATGGGCGGAGTCAAAGGAAGAAAAGGGGAGAAAGTGAGAAAGTGATGGAATTACATCTTAATTAAAAATAAAATTATTTAAAAATTTTCACCTTCAGAGTGATCAATCACAAAGACACGCAAGAAAAGGAAGTTTAAGAACTCTCTGGTATACGTCTTAAAATGAATGTTCATTCAAGGCAAGTTCCTGTGGCTTACAAGAGGCTTTATTATATTAATTGATTATGAGCATCAATGATGGTTTGTTTCTGTGAATGGAAGTGTTGCGATTCAAAGAAAATCCTAGCATCATTTGCAGCAAGCACTTCCCTTTCCTCTGTGGAAATAGACTCTATTCGTTCCAAGCCTTATGTGAGTTTAGTTAATTACAGGTCAGTAATTCCATGCTCTGAAATGGAGACCAGTTACTTTATGTACTGGAATGCATGGGGGAGCATCAGAAGAGCATGGTTTGCATTTTGATCTTCTGTGAATATATCCTACTCTCTTACATGTCCCAGGATTCAAAAAATAAATAGCCATGGAAATGTTGAAGTCAATAGGCCATGGCATAGGAAGAAAAAGGCATGCTTACATATAAGAATAAAGGACCATTTTCACTGTGGACTGCGGACCAAAAACTTTACTCAAGGTATCCATCTATCCTGAAGTATATATAGAAATGATTTGGGAATCTGAACGATAATTAGGTCAAGCTTTTGCTGATAAGGTAATGGAACTCCTAACACTTAAATAGGGTTGGAAGAGGGGCTAGAGAAATAGCTCTGCCATTAAGAACATGTGTGTGCGTGTGTGTGTGTGTGTGTGTGTGTGTGTGTGTGTGTGTGTGTGTAACACTAATTACCTCCCTTTCCTGAATAAAATACAATAAAATGAAGTAAAAAAGGACCACCATCACTATTACATCCAAATTATTATTACGAGAATAAGACTTTTATTTTTTAAAGGAAGCTCCATCAGGTAACTGTTGAGGGAAGGGGCAGTTCAAGCAAATAGACTTTAGAGCTACTGTTAAGTACAATGCATCACATGACCTTGCTGGGTTTCAGTGCCTACCCCATCTACTCTGGTTTCAGACCTTTTGCAGGGATTTTGAGAGAACTAAAAAATGTGATTTACATAAAATCATCCTAGACAGACAGACAGACAGACACACACACACACACACACACAAATGCACATGCATGTACACATACACACAGGCACACACATGCATGCACACATGCATACAGGCACACATGTAAGCTTAGGAGAGGTATAGAGGTTACCTTTATCCTGTTAAAAGCATTTTCAGTTTTTTAAAAAGTTGTCCTTTAGAATTGGTTACAAAGGTTCTATTTAATCAATTTTTTAAAAAAAGGCATCAAGATTTACTTACGAGGGGTAATTTTATTTCTCTATTTGTTATCTTTTTTTAACCTTAAGAAATAATAATAGGATGTATGTGAATAAGTTTTAAAAGGTTAACGTTTTATTTACAAAACTGAAATTGTTTCTGTCTTATTACAAAGTTTGAATAAAAACAACAAAGAAAACCCCGAAGTTGTAAATGACACTACCAGAATTAGCTGATGGAATGGTTCCCAGTTGTTTTGCCCCATGCTTCAAATGCAGAAACAATTCCCATTTTCCTCTCTCTCCCTCTCCTTCTCTCCCTCTCTCCTCTCTCCCTCTCTCCTCTCCCTCCCTCTCTCTCTCTCTCTCTCTCTCTCTCTCTCTCTCTTTCCCCTTTTCCCCCTCCCTTCCCCTTCCCCTCTCCTTCCCGTTTCTCTCCCCTTCCCCTCATTCCCCTTCCCCTATCTCTTGAGCTCTCTCTCTTCCCCCACCCCACTTCCTCTTTAAAAACCTATGGGATACGAGGAAAAGTTGTTCAATTGGTAAAGCATTTGCAACACTGGATCCGACTGTGTTTCCCACAGTTGCCTGCCCACCAATTAAGGTCAGAAACTGCTTCGTCCCACTTTTTAGAACCGTGCTAATAAACAAGCAGGACAATTTTGGAATTGCCAGGATGCAAAGCAAAATTGCTCCCTTAGGACTAAGACAAAAAGAGCTCAAATACCAGAAATTTCTAAATAACAACAATCGCAAGTGCTCAATTGCGGAGACATGAATTTTTCCCATGACATTGTTTACACGCCAATAGCCATAAACTTTCCTGTTGTCGGGCCCGAGCTGTTGGCCACCTCCTTCAGACTCCGCTGCACCCCCCTACATCTTGGGCATTGATTGATCGGTATAAAAAAATCAGCCGAATGTCAGATGACTTTTCTCTAGTTCCTCATCCTGCCAACATGATTTCAATAACGAAGTTCTGCTTATTTTGTAATAAGAACATGAAATATGTTGTATAATCTCTAATAGTTAATGTCTCAGCTTCCAATTACTTTTATTCTGTTTGATCACTGAGGAAGTCGAGATTTACAAAGTTTGAATAACTCGTTCCTGAAAGCATAAAGCTAAAGAGTAGCAGGTGTAAGGCTAAACCTAAGGTCCCGTTCACTGCAAAAACCTACAGTCTATGTGCTGAGAAAGTAAGGACTGGGGGAGGCTCTTCCTGAAGCAGAAGCAAATTGTGGTGGAATGATGATGGCTTTAGATTTTCACCGGGGAGGAACCAGGCATCATTTGTAATGGTTACCTAATCTTACACAGCCAAACAATGCCTCTGGCCAGTATTGTCCACACTTCACAGATGGAGAAACTGAGGCTCAGACACGTTAAGTTTCTGCTACCATAATGTCAATAGATGGCAGATGTGTGAGTACAAGCTAGTTCCATTCAACTCTAGATCATGGCTTTGCTCTTGCTGGCAAACGATCTTTAAATTTATAGCTCCTGAAGTAGAGTTTGGAGTGGTACTGAGGCAGAAGGCAGAGCCTGAGTAGACCCAAATGTGAAGTGCCGTAGAGACTGAGCTGGGAGGCCCATCCTGAGGGGAGGATGAAGTGTGTGAACATCAGCTCATGTGCACTGCTCAGGGTCCGGCATTTTCCACATGGGAAAGAAACAGAAATGCTTTTTAATTCTGGTAGACAATCACTGCAATTTACCAATGGCTGAAATAGGAAACATGGACATCTGCTTTAGAGTCAAATGTAATCATTTGTTTTTGCTAATTTGTTCTTATTTCATCTCAGGACACAAACGACTTAGAGGTCTAGCACCCAAGAGATTGACGGCAGACTTTGATATAATCACCACTAATGAGACAGTAGGAAAGACCTTGGCCTTTGCTCCCAAGCTACTCCTACTTCATTTTTATTTGTTCAGAGACGTTAAATGCCTTTCCTATGTCTGACAGTGGCGAGCAGCAAGGCCTTGATAGAGATCCCAGGTCTCTGCTAAACGTTAGAGACTACGCTGTTTCTATTCATGTATTAGAGACTCTCTTGGCTAAGTGACTGCTTGCGTATTTCGGAAAGTGGTTTCTCAGTTCATCAACACTAAAACAAGCTCCTGGGTAGGATAACTGTTAGCTGTCTGTCAGTCTTATCTTAAAACCACATTCTCAACTTCTTACTTCACAGTCAGATAGAATGTAGTTCAACGCTAAGGGGTTGAAGGCACAGAGACCTGGTGCCCTTCAAAGACATTTGAATTCAGAATATCTTTTCAGGAAACTGTCTCTATAACATGTGATAGCAAACTCTTCGCTGTACAGTCAGTATCTAGCACTACGCTAATACCATGCCATACCACTTCCACCACCATCAGTGTCACTACCACCATTGATACCACCACCACCACCTTCACACATCACATCACCACCACCACCACCACTACCACCACCATCATCATCACCATCATCACCACCAATACTACCACCACTACCACCCACCAACACAGGAAACAGAACAACACAAAGTATCAATAGTGCTTGTAACTGAAACCTGTATCTTGATTTCACAGATACAGAAAATAATAAGCATAACTATACGTATGGCTAGGAGGCCCAAAACAGGCTGCAGTAAGCTGAGTGGCAGGTGTCGGAAGACTGAATTTGATGGGGCACAGCGAACTTGTAGAGACTAAATGTTTATAATGTGGTTCAAAAAAGGAGGTTCATTTTGCAAACCAGCGCAGTGGGAATTTTCAGAAATGCAGAATAGTTAAGGAATTTTATCAATAACCCTTTGGGAGACTATTCTAACAGGTAATCGTTATATTGGATCTGAGTGATAAGAACTTTAGTGTTATAATAATATATGTGGTGGTTTGGATGAAAAGGGTCCCACAGGCTAATGTTTGAATATTTAGTCCCCAGCTGGTGGAACTGTTTGGGATGGACTGGGGGGAAGGAGCTTACTGGAGGAGGGGCAGCCTTGTTGGAAGTGTCACTGAGGAGGAACTTTGAAGTTTCAAAGGATCAGCTATTCCCAGTTAGTGTTTTCTCTGCCTCTTTATGGTTGTTGTCTCAGAATGTGAGCTGTCAGTGACAGCTTCAATGTCATGCCTGCCTGCCACCACGTTCCTTACAGCTGAACTCTAATGCTCTGGAACCGTAAGCCCCAATTAAATCCTTTTTCTATAACTGCCTTGGTCACAGTGTCTTATCCTATCAAATTAAAAGTAACTAAAACTTACTAAGTTAATATCAAATTAATAATACTTATGAATTGTACCTCATGTTGAACATAATTTATAATTTCCCATGCTTTTACTTATGGTATCTATTCTAAAGACTACACTCTATACAGACAAAGGTAATGTGTGTGTGTGTGTGTGTGTGTGTGTGTGTTTCTGCCTATGTATTGCAAAATGCAAGAAAATTAGAATTCCTAAATTTTACGTAGAAAAATCAACTGTAACTAACTGTTCAAACACACTGTAAGATTATCAATTTTAAACATCACTGTGCAGGTGATAAAAAGCTGTTACTCTGTGATTTGAATCCAGTCTATTCCTATGTAAAATGCCTTTGAAGTGTTTGATACAGGGACATTCTTCGTAAATACTGATTCAGTCAAACACTGGATAGTCGATAGGTGGGAATTTTCCAGTTTTTGATACTGTATAAAATATCTCCTAAAATTCAAATAATAAGGGACATCTCAATAAATGAGAGTTATTAGTGTTTTTTCTAGGTGTAATTTTTCTTTACCTTTATTATATTGTATGTGACCCTGGTATAAATGTTGGACTAATTGTGAACAAATGATTCAAATTTTTAATAAATAAAAAGCCCATGTTTTACCACGAATGGTTTTAGCAGTCCTGTCTTGTGCCCCTATTGTGCAAGCAAGGCCAGCGTCTTCTCAGCACTGACAAACCCAGGTCACAGTCAGAAGCCATCACAAGACTCAGGGGAGTCCCAGTTTAGTCTTCACCAATGTGAGCAGCTCGCAGGTGCGACCCCTGAACACGCTCAGCCTATTGGGATCTGCATAACTGCCAGGGGATCCAGCGAGTGAGCAGAGACTCTAGCAATTTCTGGAAGAGGCTGGCTAGGAGGGCTGCTCCGAGGGTTATGGATTATCTATCCCAACCACAGACTCTTTGGGAACACTGAAGGATGTAGGCTTACAGGCTTCAGTAAAACAGTTCTGTATGATGCCTGTGGGTTATAAACAGTATTTTGAAACATTATGGTGAATGATTTGTCAAGAAGTGTATTAGCAAAATGAGTATAGGAGTAGAATCTCAAAAATTCATTTACTAATTAAAAGATGAACCAAAATATCAACATGTTTTCTTCTGGGCAATAGAATTATAGAAATTTGTATATGGTCTTTCCTGTAGAGTTGTCATTCCACTGACAACTTTTACAAACTACTGTAATGGACATATAAAATTGGATATATGTTAATAAAAAGTTGAGTATCAAAGTTAACTTTTTCCTCACTGTGAAATATAGAGTTTTAGATAGATTTCAACAAAAGGTCGTGAACAAAGACCTTTCGGTCTCTTTTAAATTAGGCATGTCTCAGAGAAATGTCACATGTTGCGGAGATGTTAAAGGTGCTGAGAGAAGTGCTCAGAAACCAGACAGGACCTCACATCATTTAGCACTTACAGTGGTGTGATCTAAAATTAAATTAGAAGGAGCACCGTGAAGTCTACAGAAGCAGAATCCTAAAAGAGAGCAGTCTGCCTCCCAGCGTGGACCAGCAGCCATGGTAGGGACAAAGGAAAGGAGAGAAAGAACGGAACACTTTAGAGATCTAAAGGGAGTTGACAGTTCTAAAAAGAAATTCTTCTGCAGAGAGAGAGAGAGAGAGAGAGAGAGAGAAGAGAGAGAGAGAGAGAGAGAGAGACAGAGAGACAGAGAGACAGAGAGACAGAGAGAGACAGAGAGACAGAGAGAGACAGAGACAGAGACAGAGAAACAGGGAGACGGAGAGACAGTAGAGAGGGAGGAGGAAGGGAGACTGAGAGACAGAGAAGATACAGAGACAGAGAGACCCAGAAAGACACAGAGACAGAGACAGAGACAGAGACAGAGACAGGGAGCTGAGTGTTAACATAGTGTTCCCTGGTGAAAACAGGGTTTCACAACTATCCCTCCAATAGGGCATTTGCCTTCTTTTCCTCACTCAGCCCAATTTTCAGTCCTTTAGAGGATGCAGATACAAGACAGAAGCAATGATACTATTAAATATTCACAAATTGCCAGAGACAAGGCTCAGCTGATTAAAGCACTTGCCACCAATCTCAATTCTCGATTTACATCCTCACAACCTACGTGGTGAGCGGAGACAACTAATTCCTCAAAATTGTCTTCTGCACGTGGATACACACACACACACACACACACACACACACACACTCACACACACACAATTGAATTTTAAAAAAATAAAGATTTGAATAAATGATCCACATAACTATATTTCTTAATGATAATGTCTTGAAAGAATTTTTTTAAAATAGGAAAGCAGCATCTATGCTTGTACTCACTATTTCTGGCAATTGTTCTTTTCCTCTAGTAAAAGGTTTTTGCCCATTTCACAAAACAAAGTATTGAATATTGAAAATTACACACAACACTAAAGATAAAATACTATCTTCTCATCTTAAAAATATAGAGTCAGCAAGACATAAAGAAATCAATCTCAGTCTGATAAGATTTGCCCTGTGTTGGCTAGCACCATATCTATGTTCTGGGCCTAACCCAGACTGCACAGATGTTCAAGGAGCCACCCTGCTAAGTGCTTAGAATCTCTCCTACTCCCTAAAGTAAGCAGAGATTCACCCATCTAGACAGGAGCCATTCACAGAACAGCAAGTAGACAAGACCAGAAAAGAAACTCCCATGGCATATCACAGCTAACACACCCACTATTCACAACAAAGATGGTACTAAAAGCTCAAAGAGCAAAAAATGCAAATTACATGTAAAAGAAAACCGTCCAGAATAATAGCAGACTTCTCGGCAGAAGCTTTGAAAGCTAGGAGAGCTTGGAGCAATAGCCTCCATGTTCTAAGAGCGTGACTTCCGGCCTAGGTCATTGTACCCTGCAGGACTGAAGAAAGGGAATAACCACCATTCGATTTGTTTAGTAGACACTAGACTAGCAAGATTATCAATTTGTTCGGGTATATGCGATGAAAGCGGGTGTGATGGATCATGAATCAACTGAACTTATTCTAGGAAGGCAGATCTGTTTCACTCCTCAGAAACTCACTGAATGCAGTTCTTCAATTGATAAGTATAATAGAAAGTCATAGGCCATTTTTAGTAAATGTAGAAAATGTCCTCTAGGAGGAGGAGGAGGAGACAAGAGCGAGGACAACTATTTGTCAACTTCGAATTGAAAGAAACTTCAACACATTAAAGAAGTCAACCAAAAAGGGAGGGAAGTGAGACGCCCCCAGAAGTTTCAGGTTAACCAAAGAAAGACACAGAATTTCTCAACCTTGCTAATGCTGCGACCCTTCAATACAGTTAGTTCCTCATGGTGTGGTGATGCCCAACCACAAAATTATTTCATCGCTATTCATAACCATAATTTTGTTACTGTTATGAAGCTTAATGCAAATAATTGATATGCAGAATATGTGATATGCGATCCCTAAAGGGGTATGGACTCATAAGTTGAGTACTGCTGGTTTATGGGGATTCAAGAGGGACGCTACATATGAGAGACTATGGCCTGAGGTCAGGCTCACACCCCACACCACTTCTCCAACATCACAGACATCAGCATACATAATCCTGCTTGCATCTTTTTCAGCATCAGTTTTTGGATAGCTATATTATTGCCTATATTTTATTCAGCTAAGCTTTTTGTTCTAACTGTAGACGTGAACTAAGATTGCTTACCTAAATGAGGAGCTTTCTTTCCAGGGAGTCTCTGGGAATGTGAGTAAACATTGCGAGTGTGAAAAGCTCAGTTGCATTGCCTGAGAACATACAGCCATTGCACTGAATTAAGGCTAGACAGGGTGATGCTACTGTTACCTGTGAGAGGGAGATGTGAGAAAGCATTAACCACGCCCAAGGCATCCGGTAATTAGCGAGGATTCTGTGCATCTCCAATTAGTTTCTTCTCTAGTGTAATGTAAGGCATATTACTGTCTTCTGTTCTCTGAAAGGGTGTGTACCGAAAGAAAATACTCTATGCTCAGTTTTCTGAGGGGCTCTCAACTTCCAGTGACTTTGAGTGCCTGGGACTGTATAACAAAGCTAAATAAATGTATGAAATGAATTCTCTGGAGACAGAGTAATGGACTCTGTGAGGAGGAGACAGGAGTGTGTGTGTCAGTGATTGGGATGTAAATAATTAAGTGCGTAGGTAAGTAAGTAAGTAAATAAATAAATAGAATGTGGAATGGAAAAGAAAAGACAGAGTCATGGGAAATTTCATTATTTTGCTCTAAACTCTGCCTTCCTTAATGTAATAAATATTTAATTCTGTTTGGTTCCAGAAAAGACTTTTAGGCTCTTCTGTTTCCTTTGGCAATTAGTTTAGATAGGCTGGCCCACCCGTTTTCCCACCTACACAGTGGACAGCAGCAAGTGCTTATGGTTCACAACTCACATTGTGCTTTAACTTGGTTGAGAGTGTTTCACAAATTTAAATTTTTTTTAAAGAAAATGAAAAAAAAAAAAAAAGGAAACGTATAGAATTTAAGACCTCAGAGACACGTGAGCAAAAGTTGCTGGGAAGAGGCTGTGTCCTTCACTAAACTTTCTGCAAGGTTGGTGAGCTGATTAAAACTTCAATGACTGTAGAGCGTTCGGAATGGACAAGTCCGGAGCCAAATTATCTTGGGCTACCTTTGGCCCCCTTAGTAACCATCTATTGTCATTCTCTGACCTAAGATCCTTCTGACACTTAGGCACATCATTTGGAATGTCTAAACAAACACCTAGCTGCCGCAGACCTAACGAGGGCTTATTAGCCCTAGTTATTAGGGCTTATTATCATTAACCTTTTGTTCTGCATTTTTGCTGATAGTTGTTTGTTGGAATTAGCTAGCATATTAGTGACATTTCTATTGCTTTGATAAAACGCCATGATCAAGACAACTTAGAGGAGGAAGGGTTTACTTGGGGTTTCCAGAGAATGATACAATCTGCAATGATAGGTACAGTTTGAGCTGGGCGCTGGGAGCTTACAGCTCACATCTCGAACCACCAGCAAGAAACAAAGAGGCCTACCTGGGAAAACAGGCAGCTGTTTTAAAAGTTAAAGTCCACTCCTAGTGATATATTTCCTCCAGGAAGGTCACAACTCCTGCATGTTCCCAACAGTGCCTGCAGCTAGGGACCAAGTATTCAAATGCCAGGGGTACGGGGAACATCACGTAAAAACCATTAAAGCTAGTTCGTCTCTATTCTAGCTTTTGACTGGTTCATCAAAGTGTCCAGTTTTCTCAATCTTTAAAATATTCGAAAGCTTTAAAATATCACAGCTCTGAAGATGAGTTTTAAAAGTAAAAACATTCTATATACAAGATAATTCATCCTACTTAAAGAATAAATGAAAACAGTGAACTGAAGTGTCCCACAATTTTGCTTTGTGCAATGCTATTTATGAGACTTCTTGTCATCTGTGTACCAGGACGTTCTCCAGAATATTTGGCTGCAAGTCCAACTTAGCATAGACCTTGTCTCTCCTGTTGCCTGTCCTTAGTTTCTATGCACAGATGTCCACATGTAGGCAAAGACGAGAATGGGGTATATTAAAGGGAAAGAGATGTATAATGAGAGAGAGAGGAGGGATAGAATGAGGGAGAGAGATTGTGAATGAGAGAGAAAAGAAGATAGGGAAGGGGAAGGATAGAAGGAGGGAGAGAGGAAGGGAAGAACAGAGGAAGGGAGGGATGAAGGAAGAAAAGAAGAGGTGATGGGGGAGAGGGCACAACTAAGGAAGCACTACCTCTCTTTGCCACTTTCTAGTACTTTCCACAGATCACAGGGGCACTGTATACTAGATATTAATCTTATATGCTTTTCTAGCTGGGCTTGCTTTCCCGGTCTCTTCTCTCTGGTCTCTGTCCACTGTCGTTTCTCAGTGTATGGTAACTCTTCCACAACATAAAACCTGAGACAAACCATTCCTCTCTGGGACTGCCAAGTTGATTCTCATGATGTATCTGCTTAGCTACAAGACTCCGTTCAAACAGAGTCTCTGATGCAGAATACAGTCACATACCCTGATGCTTTTGTCCAGCACTGACCTAAGCATCATGACCAAGAACAAATGTTGGGAGGCTCAAACAGGCTCCTGTTTGAACAACACGTATTAGCCCAGTGTGAATGATGAATATTCATGAAAGCATGTTTAGAAATTACAGAAAAATGAGATGAACAACAACAACAACAAAAAATGAAAATCACCCATACCAGAACTAAATTGGAAATCTGGCTCATTTTCATTTTTTATATGCAAACAGATGCTTTATGCATCTAATTTTAACGTTTAATTGAGATTTTAATGTCTGTGATTAATTTTAGATTCTATTCTAGTTTTTATTTTACAAGAAGCATTTCCCCATATTATCTGACTTTATTTGAAAATAAAATTAATGGTTGATGCCCTGACACAATTCCAAAACTTAATCTAAACATTAGTTCATGTGGGATATTTATGCTTCTATGTCATCAAGAGTACAACTTATTTTAGATAAATACCTTTGAACACATATATTTTGATTTAAAGAATCAAAAGATCTCTGAAATTCAAATCCCTTAAAGCAGAATTAATAAGAAAGTAGGTTTATTTTTGGAGCCTGAGTCACTACCTAATGATTTTTATTTATTTTCCTAAGAAAAATACCTTGAGTTGGTTTAAAAATTAATGCAGCAAACTACATTTGTATACATGTTTCAGGCTTTAATAATATTGGTGAAATGTGAGATCATTTGACATAACTTGCTATTTGCTATGCGGGATTCACTCTATGATAATTAATCAGTACCTAGAATAGCAAGGCAGTGATTTCCTCCCTCACGGGATAGGAAAAAAAAGAATCCCACCATATGAGTAGATAATTTGGACCATATTTTATAACAGGCTGATAGCAATAAAAATGAAGGAAAGAAAGAAAGCCAGGAGGTTATTATTAGAGCGACACAAAAGTGGTCAGCTGCTGCCCATCCTTGTGGTTCACGAGATTGAGAGAGCTGCCGGCCAGCATTTCAGAAAAATCATGCCCACTGAAGTCACAAGGCTCTACTTGAGGCAGGTTTTCATAATTGCAACTTTTGGTTGACAAGAAGTCCTTGACTTAAAAGTATCCTTTTGTGCCCTCTAGTGTTTGAATTCACAAACACTTTGGAGGAGTTTAACTCCGAGTTCAGATACTGACTACTTTCTTTGCCTTTCCATTCTGCCATTTAAAACCCCTCATTTCACAAGAACAAGAGTTGTAAAACTACCACGGAGCAAATCTTGACATGATTGCCGCCTTCACTGTAACGAATAAAGTTTTATTGGCACGCATGGTACACCCCTCTGAAGGGTCATCTGTGGACAGCTGCATTGTTTTCTTCATGGCAGAGCTGAATATCGATTCACCAGCTGACGATGCAAAAACCTTTACTATCTGGATTTGCACCAACTAACCCTTGCTTGGGCCAGAGAATTCAATAGTAGGGTGGAGACTGTTAACATTTTAGAAATATAAACGATTCTATTCCTTTCTATCAACCCCAAGACACTAGTAAAAATAAACAGTTCTAAGTCAGGCAATTGGATTTTGCTTTGGTGACAACCCTTACTTCCTTAATGAAACATGAGCTCTCCTAATTCTTGTAATATGTACTCACTGAAATAATATACACCTGATCCTGACCACTTTGATACGATTATGTGAGGGGAACAAAATAAGACCAAAGGTCCTCACCCAACAAGACCAGAGCCAGACAAGCTTTCAGATCCGTGTGCTAACTCCTGTGTTAGCAACTTCCTATCATTAGGATAGTACCCAAGACTGACAGCCAAATTAGAAAGGTAATACACAGTTTGGGGGGTTCTTGTCCATACCAGTTATCTCTGTGGGTTTGAGTGAGACAGTACATCACAGCGGGACTGTGGGCAAACAAAACCACTCACCTCATAGGTAGAAAACACCTGAAGTCCCAGCACCCTTTATAAGGGTACATCCCAATGACCCAAAGAAGTATGACAGGGATGTATCTTTCAAAGGTTCCTCCACTACTCTCTAGGTCAGTCATGTCTTTAATACAATAGACCTTTTGGGACACTAAATGTTAACTGCCACATCCATTTATTATTAGTTAGCCAGAACACAACTGACCAACGTCTCCATTTTGATACACTTAGAAAGAAAGCATTATTTTATGTTTAGACACACACACAGTATTTCTGCACTCGACTATACCATCAATTACAAAGACAGAGTGTATCTGAATCTGTGTTTGAATCAATTGTTACATGATTGATTATTTTATATACCATCAATGGGATAGGGTACCAGGAGAAGGTGGTAGCCCTATGTGGGCTTCATGCTACTCAACTTCTCTGGTTCGAATCTCAGGTCTTCTTATGTCCCTGGGGCAATTTATGGTCTCTATTGTGTATCTTGTATCTTTATTGAAATTCTCCTCTGCCCCTTTTTCTGAAGTAACCACTGCATAGCTCATCCGAGCTTTGCATAGCGCTTCTCAAGAAGGGAATGCGATTTCTCTTTCTAACTTTAAATTTGATTTCCATTGGAATCCTGGTCACCAATTTCCCCCCTCAAAGATACACAGAGAAACACACTGGCCAGACAGTTTATACAATCCTTTAAACTCAAATCCAAGCACAGACTGCACAGATTTACAAACCTCCGAGCCAAGTAATGTAAACCAACAACATTGCTTTACTGCAGTAACAACAGTGAGTTTTCTTATGAAGTGTAAAGAAATTAAAATAAAATTAGGGCAGATTAACATCATACCTTCAATCCACAAGGAAAAAAAAAGTATCCGAACTTACCTGAAAAAGAAAAAGAAAAGCAATAAATCTCAAAATAAATAATTAAACTTCTACTAGATTATGCACATTTTTGTAAGGATGTAGTTAGTCCCTAAATATTGTTTTTGGTAAAGAGTAATTTTCAAATATTCAGCACTCAGGTATACATTAAATGAGGAGAGTTAAGTTCTAATAGTGGGGAAAAGATGTGCTTCATAGTCAGACTGACTTGAATTTAAGATCTAGTTCCATTTCGGGCCTATTCCTCAAGTCATGTTAAAACCTCTGAGCCTCAGTATTCCCATCTGTAAAATAGGAACACTGTATTTACTTAACTGGATCATAGTATATAGTAAGTGAAGCCATTATGTAACGTCAACAGATATCAATGACTTCACTGGCCTTAAAGCTTGCATTCACGCTAATGCTTTATGATTTAATGTATGGAAGAGCTTTATGGAATTTAAAACAAAGTCCCTGACCATGTCCACTTGCTCCTCCTACAGCCTCACTGGCCTTCTAGCCATCGCTGGAAAGCAGTAAGGATCTTCCGGACAACCCTGCTGTGTGCCTACTCTTCCCTTTGCACCCTCAATCCCCCATGTGCATCTTCAAGCCTTGCCTCGAGGGCCTCCTTCACACCGAAGACTGCTTGACTTCCTTTCTGCAAATTCCAAGCATCTCCCAGCCTAAGCTGTTAGCTCTTCCCTTTTCACATTTTGGCATTACGTTTTCCCACAGCATTTGTAGCTCCATAGCATGCTAGAAACATTTAATTATGTTTATGAGTCTACCTGCCATTGCGTAAGTTACACTAAGTACAACCTTCCTAGATAAGCTAGTTAGTGCAGAAACTGGTGTTTCTGTGTGTTTTGATCAATACTGAACACCCAGAACCACAAAATGCATAGGAAAGGGAAGCAGTTCAAATAATCATTTCTTTACAGAACGGATGAAATAGCCATGAAAAATCCATTTAAATATATATATATAATTTTAATTTACACATTTACTCAGAAAACATGTTATTGCCATATATTACTTGTATATTTTCAATGCAAGCATTCCATGTTTATTACATATACACATATTTAGTTTAATGTTTAGCTAGAAATAAATCATTTTACTAAACAACTTCCATGAGGAAAATTGTGATCGTGACAATAGCTGCTGGCCCAATCTTTGCAGGTTTTATTCATTGCTTCAAGGCCCTAATAACGCTTTTGTCATTGAAGCCTTAAGGCCAGCTCTGACTGACAAAGTACACACAACAATGAAGACGGACTTGCTAGTGGAACTCATTGAGACCACTGACATATCTATGAGCTTTTCTGATGTCAGTGAGGTCACTGTGGAGCAGAGCTCCCAGGTGATTAGAGGGAAACAGGGGGTAGGGGGGATGTCCCAGTGGGGAGAAGACTATTCCCTCAAGCATGAGAACTGAGTTCAGTCTCCAGCACCAAAGAAGACACAGGCCCAGAACATCACAGCTTACAGTAGAGCTGCAGGTGGATGAGGCAGAGACAAGAGGCTCTTGGAGCTCCAGGTGAGTGGGAGAGCCTTCTGATGGGAATAAAGCAGACAGACAGAGCAGGACATCTGACATCCTCCTTTGGCTGCCACACACTGGGATACATTTACATACATTCATACAGCATACACACACACACACACACACACACACACACACACACACACACACACACACACACACATGCACCAAGAATAAAGGAAATAAAATCCTTTGCTGGTATATGATTTGGAGAAGGGTGTTAAAGAAAAGAAACATTCAGCATAATGAATGGAAGAATTATGTACTTATGATTTAGAAACTGTGAAAAAACCTTGGTGGAAAAACACCCACTATTTTGTGTGTGTGTGTGTGTGTGTGTGTGTGTGTGTGTGTATGTGTGTGTGTGTGTGTGTGGTGTATAATATCTACTGTCATTTTTAAAGAGTTGTGTATATATGTGTATTTAAGGGTAGAGGTATGCACACGCCATGGTATTCATGTGGTGGTAAGAGGAAAACTCGAAGGAGTTCTCTCTTCATACCACATGGGTCCCAGAGACCAAACTCAGGCTGCTAGGCTTGGTGGCAAGCACCTGTATTGGCTGAGATGTCTGGGTAACCTCTCACATTGTGTTCCTTTGGGGCCTAGAATCCAGGGTCTCACACATGCTGAGCAAGTTCAGCCAATGTCCTAGGTCCCCATCCTGTTTGGGTGTCTTCTGATCTCTCATCCCCTTCTCTTACGTAGCTTCATTCCAGTTTTTAATTAAGTACACTGCACATATATGAGCATGGTTCATAAATTATTCTTGTATACAACTTACTTGCCATGCATATAGAATACAGCTTTGGCTTTGGAGCTAAACACTTTCTTGCTATACATCCCTCAGATGATCAGTCAAATTGGATAATCTGGTACGTGTGTCTTCTTCTTTTGAACCTGGCCTTGGCACCCTCTCTTCTCCTGTTGCGGTCTGTACTTTCAGTTTAGTTGGTTTCCAGGTATCCTGGTGATGATCTTATATCCTGCATTCCTATCTGTTGTCACTTGTGTTGGACTCCGTGACTTCCTTTAATAACTCCGCTAATAGCTTCTTGTTTCTGTTTAATAGTCATATTTTACAGACTGAGTATCTTTTAGCTTTCTTCATTCCTTGCATGACTAGTATTGGCTTCCTTTTGCATTTACAAGCTGAAATCCTGGTGGCACTGTAGTCTAGCATCTGATACTGCTGCTTGGTTCATTCTTTCCCCTCCCCTCCCCCAACTCCTCCTAGATAACCCCTCTCCATCCCCACCCATCCTCATGTTCCCTCTTTTTCCTTTCCTTTCCTGTCAAGGTCAGTCAGTGCTGTCCAAACTTTCCTGGGTGTGTCAGACCTACCAGAAGCCACAAACTGAGAGAAACTGACCCTTCTCTAACAACAAACAACTGCTCACAGTACCTCCTGCTCAACTCCCCTTGTCATGCTGGGATTTGGACTGGCTTGGGCTTAAACGTGTCCTATGATTGCTGCCACAGCAGCCCCGAGTTCACATGTGCAGCCACCGTCCCGTTTCCAGGAGACACGGCTTCCCTGTAGTGTTTCACTACCCCTGATAGCCACATTCCTTCCAACCCACTCCTCTGCAATGGTCCCTAAGCCTTTGGGGAGTTGGGGTATGGTACTATTGTTCCTCAGGGGCTGAACACTCGGAAGTCTCCCATTTCCCTGCACTCTGCCCTGTCGTGGTTCTCTTCATGCCAATCACCATCTGCAAACAGAGCCGCTCAGATGAAAATTAGAGGTGCTTTAGTTCTATGAGAATAATCACAAAGAGTTGGATTAATACCATACCCATTTAGCAGGTCAATAATAGCATGCTCTCTTCTAGGATGTGTGACCTATCCAGTCAAATGTCCTCAGCTGCAAAATGGTGCCAGGCCTGAGAAGTAGGCTCTAAATGCAACCAGAAAGTGGTGTCCACTGTGCCGTGCATGCACCAGGAGTCATGTCCTCTCAGGGTTCAAGCTGGTGTGATCGATGCCTTTATTTTTCACCTTTGTTAGCTGCTGAGTCATTTTCTTATCAGTTTAATTCTCATAGTTTTAGATATTTTGTCTTCTCTTCCCCTTTTTTCATTTTATTGTATTGAAGATTTTAATATCTGCATATGTCAAGTGAAGCAAGGTCTTTTTTTAATTTTAATTTCTTGTAGCCAAATGTCCGTCCAATTTGTTTTAGTTATAGGAAATTTTCTTGTTTTATTCATATACTAGGTTTTTGTTGGTTTCGGGGACAGGGTTTCTCTGTAGTCCTGGCTGTCCTGAAACTCACTCTGTAGACCAGGCTAGCCTTAAACTCACAGAGATCTGCCTGTCTCTGGCTCTCAAGTGTTGGAATGAAAGGTTTGTGCGACCACACCCAGCTTCATACGCATAACTATTTCCTCCTTGTTTAGCATCTTCCCCTACAAGGACAGCTACCAATAGTCTCCTGCTGTTTCCTTCTTCTCTCAAAAAGTTTCTCTCCTATATTTTTGACTTTTCATCTCTTTTTGTTCTAATAATTTTTTGTTTGTTTGTTTTAATCTGTCTTCCAACAGAGACACTCAATTCAATTTGGCATCAGAAACTCTCCACTTCTACAAGTCTTTCCTTGATTGACCAAGGCCTCTTGTCATCCTGTCTCTGGTCTTATACATGACTGCTTCCGTCCACCTCCTTTTCTGAACATATTATTTGCCTGGCTCTCAGTGAGCTGTGGAATTCTTTTTTTTTTTTTTCTTTTTTCTTTTTTCTGAGTCTTCCCTTCAATGCCTGATTTCTCAACTCCACACTCCTGAATCCCAATGTTAGTTCTGTCAAATTTACAACGGTGCTTAACCATTTACACTTGAGAGGGGCACGAAGCAGCATGGCTGAGCAAACTGCCAGTGGGATTTCAATACTGGGCAATTGGGTGGGGACCCAGCACTCATTAGACGCCCTGGGAGGAGACGTTAGTCTGCAAAGGTCTGTTCACTCCAACAAGCTTCCTTTTCTACCGGGTGTTAGCCTGAGAATGTGCATGGCCACTTCCGCTTTGGATTTCAACATTCTTGAATCCAGCCCATACTGAATGCTGAAGTGTAGTTGTCTGAATCTCCGGCATTGTGTAATTCTCCAGCAGAGGGCATAATGCTCTTGTCCTGAGATCCTTCCCAAGCCTTTTCTCCCACAGTGAGCTTGCAGCCATGACTGGCTGAAGAACTGGACAGCTAAGACTGTAGTCTAAAGCCTGCTCCATTTGGAAGTCTCCAAGGGGCCAGTTTAGGATTTCAGTGAGCCGTTAATACGCATCCTCCTCCTTTGATTCGGGAAGCACTTCCCTACAAATGTGCCTAACACCAATTTCTCCATCACCCTCTGCTTCCCAGGGCCCTACAAAATAGGTCTCCCCTTATTTGTCCTTCAATCCCCTCTTAGTTCTCAGTGTTCGTCTTCTCCCTTAGTCTTAAGCCATTCCGATACCGTGTCCATGGGAAACAGACCTTAGGTATTTCTGTGGTGAGGGGGTGTAGGTACCGATGGTGCCTGGGGCCAGATGGAGGTACAATACAAGTCTTTCCCACTCCGGCACTCTTTTAAATTCAGAATTTTAATTAGAGCTCTGAGCATGTGTGACCAGTTAATTACAATGAAACAAAAGAGCACATTTCTAAAGATTATTGACGCAATAGCTCTTCTCTGTGAACGAGAATTAGAAGCCACATTAATGAGCAGACAAAACGCCAAGGACATTTCCAACTATTGCATGGAATGTTTATCTTATGAGTCCGGTAAAAATAACAAAAATCCCCCACTCCAACCAGAGAATGGAGAGTCAACTAATTGTTACAACACTGACTTGGCAATTAAAGCCATTTTCTAATCGGACTTTTAAGAGTTTTGGATATGCTCACTGGAGCGTGACTCTTCTGGAAGATGAGAGAATTTCAGAGGAACAGACCCACCTTCCATTTTTGCTACACATGCATCTGAAACAAGTTCCACACTAACTCCAGACCCTTAAATCCTACAGGATCCTTGCCCTTAACTGGGGAGGCAGAATGAATTTTTAGTCACCTGAAGAACAGCGTGACTGTACCAGGGAATAGCACAAGTTAACCCACTGTCAGGTGAGAGCGTTCTCCATTAGAGTTAATTGCCTGCTAAATTAAAATTCATCATAATATTTGAATCACGATCATTTAATGTAAAAACATTTCCACTCTTGGAATACTCCATCCTGGAAGGCAATTTCTCAGCATCCTGCAGTTCATTTAAGAAATGTGCCTGTATTTCCAGTTCCGAATATAAAAATGTTCTCTCTGGCTTCCCAACCCTATCAGAAAGTCTAACAACAGATAAGAAGGCCCAAGGTTAGTGATGTTTAGGATATTTCATGTGCAATATTTTTCTTTCTCTGGATTTTAAGTATTTATTTAGCTTAATAAAAGACTCAGGAAATCTTCTGGTCATGTATCAGCTCAAATCTGTAAAGTTGAACTTATTGACCATGGAATAATTTTCCCTGCAGCACTAATGAAAAAGGAGGAAGAAGATAATCTATAATCAATACTAGAGAGTAAAACAGGGCCCCTAAATTCCTCACTAGATGAGTGATTTTTGAGAAGGTGCCAATATCTGGATTGAAAGGGAAGAAACACAGTAGTTTAACAATATTTATGTACTTATAGAGTAACATAGTGCAGGGCATTCCCCAGCTGTAGGAGCTTCACGCTGTCATGGCTTCAATTGTCCTAAGGTTACACTGTAATTCCAAGATACATTATACTTACATTGGCAATAGTTGTACATTCTTGTGGTGTGCAACATGGTATTTTGATACCTTGTAGAATGACTAAACCGAGCTCCTAGACAAAAGCATGGCATTACATACTTAAAACTGTGATGACAAGGCTTACGATCTGCTCTTGGGTCAATCTTCTGTATGTAATTGTTATTAGCTACAGTGTTGCTGACTTACAATAAATCTACAGAGCTTCTCCCTCATCTGGCTGAAATTGCGTGCCTTGTGACAAACTTCATCTTAACCCCTCAGTTTCCTGTGACCACCATTCTGCCAGCTGAACTTTTTCTAAGAGTCCACATAAAAGGAAGCCCATACCCTGTTTGCCATTGTTTTCTTGGATTATCCCATTTCGCATACTCATTCCGATTTTATCTTGGTCGGTGCAAAAGACAGGATTCCAAAATCAAGAACTCGATGTAAGGGTCAACAGCAAACTGAAAATGGCAAGTGACCCTACTCAGGTAGGAAATGTCATAAGTGAAACTTGAAAAAGTAGAGGATCGAGTTGTATTTACAGAGGAATGGAAGTTGGCATGGAGATTGGATTTGAGAGTTGGCAAAACAACACAACACAAACGATTCTCACAAACCAACAAAAGAAGCTCAGGAGACTGCTTCACAGCAAGGTGATTGTATCTAATAACAATGGTCTATATTCTTTTCATTTGTTGGCTGGGTTGGTTTTTTGTTTGTTTGTTTCTTTGTTTGTTTCCCTGAGACAGGGTCTCACTATGTGGTCTAGGCTTGCCCAATAGTCATTATGTAGTCTAGGATGGCCTCAGATTTGCAGGATTTCTTTTAGGAAACATCACAGTTCCCTAGGTGCTAAGATTACAGGTGCACACCATTATGCCTGGCTTTCACTGGATTATGCCCTGCCTTAAATAAACATTACATGCTCTTGAAAAATGTTCAGCTAGCAGATGCATTTTCTATAGTACAAAATTTTAAATGATTCAATGTTCATGTTATTAGGTATATTTATACACCAAAATATGTATACAGTTCCAAATATACACAATACCTGTTCACAGTATTATATGTTAATTGTTACAAGTAGAAGGATCTAAATATACATTTCTCAAAAAAGCATAAAGAGCCAGCAGGTAGAAGAACAAAAAAAAAAATGACAAAGTTCAGTATCACTAACCATGAGGAAATGTAAATTAAGTTCATAATGGCATGTGCACCATAATGGATATGAATAATGTGAGCAGGGAGGTGGTAGCCCATGCCTTTAATCCCAGCCCTAGAGAGACAGAGGCAAAGGGATCTGAGTTCAAGGTCAGCCTGGTCTACAGAGTGCAACCCAAGGCATCCAGGGCTACACGGAGAAACCTTGTCTCAAACAATTAAAAGAAAAGAGCAAAGAAGAGTAAGTGAAGGAAAGAGAATTTGAATTAACATCACCATTACAGGGAATGATAGGGAACTGTCTCTAAAACTCAAATTAAGTATCATATGATTCCACATTCTAGGCATTCAGGAAGAAACCTCGTGATTTCAGTGTCTCAGTGTTCCCAACAGCCAGGTTACAGAATATACTGAAATGTCAATCAATAGAAGAATTAAAAATGCACACACACAATGTACAGGGAGAGACAGAGAGGGAGAGAGGGAAGGGCATGTGGAGGGGGAGAAGACAGAGAGAGTTTATTTTGGACAGGAAGGAGTGGGAGCATGTGATTGTTGTGATGCACACTGTGACATGAGCCCAATATTGAAAATGCATCTTTGTTGAAGTTAGGAATAAAGGGAGATGGAGAATTAACTATTACCATTCTGCTTACTCAAACAACACAGCAACCATATTTTAATTAATTAACGCATTTGATTTATTTTAGGAGAGTAATGTGAGGGTGAGCTTTGAGGAAGAGACATTGAGAGTAAATTTTAAGTTTGTATTTTTAAATTCTTCAAACCCTTCACGGTGTAATATTCAAAGTGCACTGACTAAAGATGAAGCCTGGAAACAGAGTCATAGGTGAACTGTAAAGAGACTGGGGTTACCACTGCCGGAATTATGTGCAAACTGTGGCTGCATTTTCTTTTTAAGAGAGTGGAGTCATTCACGCCACCTGCTTTTTAACTGTTCCCCAAGACAACTCCAAAGAGACCCATTATCTAAGTAGTCCTTCTTTGAGCAGGAGAAGCTCAACTTGCCCACAAGATGGCGCTCTAGAATCTCAGAGTGTGAGTTTCTTGTTTCTCAAGACAGGATTTTTAATTCTTTTTTGGCCCTAAAATTTTTTATTTATAATTAGCAATTATCTATCATTATTTTACTTTCATGCTTGGAAATCTTTTAACATCCAAGAAATTTTAAAATTTTACTACCTACATACATATACAGTTAAATCTTTTCCTTCCTTCCTTCCTTCCTTCCTTCCTTTCCTTTCTCCTCCTCCTCCTCCTCCTCCTCCTCCTCCTCCCTCCTCCTCCTCCTCCTCCTCCTCCTCCTCCCTCCTCCTCCTCCTCCTCCCTCCTTCTTTTTCTTCGGCTAGGGTTCTGACCTGCTCTAGACCATGTTGATTCAAATTCAGAGATCTGCCTGCCTCTGCCTCCTGAGTGATGGGACTAAAGACATGTGCCATCATGCCTGGCTAGTTAAATTATTTTTCTTGTCTTCTATTCTACCTGAAAGAGAAATGTCTTTTTTTTAAAAATTTTATTTATTTATTACATATGTGTACACTGTAGCTGTCTCCAGACACACAAGAAGAGGGCATCAGATCTCATTACAGAAGGTTGTGAGCCACCATGTGGTTGCTGGAATTTTGATCTCAGGACCTCTGGAAGAGCAGTCAGTGCTTTTAACTACTGATGCATCTCTCCAGCCCCAAAGAAATGTCTTGAAGATAGAATTTTCCATTCATTTCAGTCAATGCAGTTTCTCTCTCAAAGAGCAGCAGGCCTTCAACAAACATTTAAAAACTTTACTTTTAAAATTCTGTACTTCTGTGTTAATAACAAACACACCCCAGGAAAATCTATGAGCACTTGATTTCACACGGCAGCCATGCTTAGGAACTCCCACATAGATGCCCACACAGAGGGTAGGTCTGTTCCCCAGTGTTCCCATTCTTGCCTTCATTCTTTATTGGTATCACCTTCTGACTACTGCTCGTGTGTGATTTGCGATGTCTGTTGGAGGAACCTGGAGATGGGGAAGGTCAAGGCAATGTAAAGGTTCAGTGTGCCATGTGAGAGGCACGAGGAGACCTGCCTGGGCTAGGCTGAATGTGGACGTAGCAGTTAGAACCTGTCATCCAGCCCCAGACGCATGCGAATGAAGGACAGAAGAGGGGGTTTGGAAAAGGCTTAGTAGGACCTGGACGTGGGAAACGGAAGTCAGAAAAGGATGATGACTGAAATATCTAGGCCAGCTGATTAGGTGAACGCAACAGGAGAAGCTGAGGAATAAGCAATCTAGGACACAGTCAGGGAGCAGATGTACAAGCAGAAGCTGCTAGAGAGTGAAAGGTGTGGGGTGAAAGGCAGACTTTGGGATCAAACCTGGGAACGATGACTCAATTTCACAGTGATTTTCACGCTTCTTGTAGAAATCTTCCTTATGGTGGGGACCACCTCAAGAACAGAACATGTGGAAAAGGGATGAAATCCAGGGAAGAAAAAAAATCAGAATTATAGGTCCAAGTTGTTGGTATGAGATGGAGAAGACAGACTTCGTACAGAGTAGGTGTTTACTCTACACAAACACATGGCACTGATTCAGCGTGCAGAGGCTGGCTGCTTCGCACTCTGCATGAGGCCTCTCCCCTCCATTTTGGACCTAAGTTTATCTCAATCAACAAAGGCTAACCTTATACACAACAATACTGCCATTAGTCCAGGTTACTTCTTTTTGTTTCTGGCATGTATTTTCTAATCCTCTATGCTCAGTGCACACCTCCAAATGATGTGACAATAGAAAAACCCAATACTGTTTCGAACTAAAAGACACTCATTACTTTATTTCAGACAATCATACAGACTCCCCTTCTCCAGCAAAGGGCCCACACTTGTTGCAACCTCAGGACTAGGGTAGTTGAGTATCCTCAAATTCACTTAACATTTTAATATTCCAAAAGTATGCACTGCAGTTAAATGTGGAAGATAATTTGGTTAAGCTTCTCTTTGAGCTCTTCAAAATATATTTAGGCTTTTAAGAGTTGAAAATACTATTTTCTGTTATCTACCATGATTGGCTTGTGGACCTTAACACTTCCAAGTTTAGATGAGTGTATTTTTTCGGATTGTAGGTACCATAGATGTTTTCCACCTTTAACACTCTGGGAAGGATACCTTGAATTATGAAAATACCGTCTGTCATGTTGGCTCGCGAGGACGAGCCGAGGTCCAATATTTGTATTGGCAGACAGATGACGGCAGGTGGAATGGCGCATGCGCCCTGGCTCATTAGGACGAGTGCAGCTTCAGGAAAGGGATGAGCCCATACAGCATCATGTGGGTTGTTCCTCTGTCATCAGATCCACTGTCACAGTTGCTAAGAGGAGATTTGGCAAGGCACTCTCCGTAGAAGGCAAAACGCCACCCTTGCCTCTTCTACACGTGTGCTTTCTTCACTCGTATCTGATATTTTTGCCTAGAGGCTTCTGGGCTAAGATGATTTGCCAGCCTGAATTTTTCTTGGTCAAGTGTAGAGAAATAATATTATCTTGAAATATTACCTTGCATTGTCATTAATATTAATCCCTACAGGGATATTCGTCTGCTAAGAACTGCACACAAAAGCAGACCAACCGCTTTTCTAATACATTCCATATTGCAGATTCATTACATTGCACATTAACACTTTTAAAATTAGTCCAGAGGAAATAATAAAAACAGACTTATCTATATTGCATATTAAGTCCAAGGCACAACTTTTTCTGGGTTCCTTTCCTTTCATTTGTTTGTTTTGACCTTTTTTGATGCATTACTTTTTGTTTTGTTTTATTTTATTTTATTTTTATCCCTTAGAAGCCTGTTTGCTTTCTAATAAGAGATAGAATAAATTCTGATGGGAGAGGAGGTTGGGAGGAACTGGGAAGAGTAGAAAGACAGATAATCAGGTTATATTATTATGGTTAAAAAATTCTATTTTCAATAAAAGGAAAGGAAAGGAACTAAGAGTTAGCAATGCATAGTTATGTATGGCAGTCAAGCATTCTGTCTGCTGCTAAGGTCTTTCATGACCAATCTACAATGAGACATAAACCCTATAAAAATATAATGTATAGGTCCTCCTAAAAATATAAGGCTTAATTTAGAAGATTAACAGGTTAAATTTCTAAAACCTTACAATGCATGTATTACTAACTTCATTTTAGATACAAGACAAAAATAATATAAAAATAGTTGGTATTTATAGTAATATAATGGCAGTAAGAGATGATATTAATAAATACCATGTTATATATATATGTATGTTATATAAACACACACAACATACACAGACACAAACACACACACACACTTACACATTAGAGATATGTATAAATCTGAAACCACTGCTCATGATACACCTGTAAATTAGACATCATAATGCTCATTTAGGAATGAATCAACAAATAATAGGAACAATAGGCAATGCTAACAGTAAGGGCAGCTGACACTGAGGACCGAGGATGCATTCATTTGTCAGCAAGTGCAAGGATACAAATGTCAGCAAGGTTCTGCTCTTGGCCTGCACAGATGCCGACCTTACCACCTTCCCTTTGGAATGAGGAAACTCTAAGATTTGGAGAACAGAGAACAACAAGGCGCTATGTCTTTTTATGAGATATTGAGTTGAACACATGGTCCATTCATCATATCTGTCAGGTAACAGGCAGCATATTCTAGAAACCCAGGTGGAAAGAGAGCGTCGACTCAAGGAGTGAGTGCATACAGACATGTACATGTATTGGGCCTGTGGGAAGTACAGCATAGCGTGTTTTCTGAGGACCCACTATGTACAATGTTGGAAATAACACACGGTCATCATCCTCATCCTAGGAACTTGTGATGTCATGAGGGAGACCACCTCTACAGGTAACACAAGGGCAGGAAAGGGGCAGCAGAGCTGGGAAGAGACAAGTAGGAATACTAGGTTATGGCCTAGAACTGTGAGTACTGTCCTGCAATATTTCAGGTTTTCCCTGGCTTTGTCTCTGTCTACTGAACTTCATTAACACACAGCTCTGCTGTTATTTCTCTTACAGCAGTGGTTCTCAACTTTCCTAATTCTGCGACCCTTTAATGCAGTTCTTCATGTAATGGCGACCCCCAACCATAAAATTTTTTTCATTGCTACCCCTAACTGTAATCCTGCTACTGTTATGAATTATAATGTAAATTTCTGCATTTTTAATGGGCTTGGGTGGCCCCAGTGAGAGGGTTGTTCAACACCCAAAGGGATCACGACACATGTGTTAGAAATTACTCTCTTACAGATAATTGTTTCTATGATTAAAGGAAGATGGTAGGAACTTGGAAACATTGCTATTGGACTCTGCAGAGAAACCTCTGAGCATTAGGGGCTCTGTTTTTCCATTCTCAATGCATCTGTCTTTCAGGAAGCCTGGAAATTAAAGACGCAGATTTCACTAGTGTTCTAGCAAGACCTTAGTTTGGACAAAGCTCCAGACTATTCTTCCAAAGGTAAAAACCCTCACAGGACCTGTTCTACCAACCACCCACATGTCAAAGAGACTGTTCTGGATGTTTCTGAGGTAAAGGAAACTTTAAACTTGCAGAGAACACTCTAGGCCATAGAAATCCCAAGAGAGAGGCACTGTGCTACAGGAGAGAGCTGTATCCTACAAGCTATGCACAGAGAGCTAACTTTCTCTGGTTGGACTAAGGAGTTCCTCAGGAGGATCTCTTCAAGCATGATTGCAACAAGTCACTCCAAAGATACAGTGATTTGTGTATATGTGTGTGTGTGTGTGTGTGTGTGTGTGTGTGTGTGTGTGTGTGTGTGTGTCCTGGCTATTTTACAGCTGTGTCCTGCTTGCTAGTACAAAGCCTGGTTGGTAGAAAACACAACCTCACAACAAACTTGATTTCCTCTGGCCCTCTCTTCTCCTATGATTGTCAGCGTTAGGTGTAGGAATTCTATTATATAGAACCCTCATCCATTAGAACTAACTTGCATGGTGCCTTCTGATGATGAGTACTACTTATACGTCCCTCAAAGAGGTAACCTGAAATGAGGTAAAGTAATATAACATCTGAATAGTATACATTGCTTATAACAATTACAAGCACAACATCACCTAGACTGGATGTGCTGGTGTAAATTGACCAGGTATCTTTTGTCTTTTCCATATTCTGAAACATACTAGAAAGGTTGCGAGGGAATAGGGAGGCAAAGTTTAGAACAGAGGCAGAAGGAACGCCCATTCAGAGCCTGCCCCACTTGTGGCCCATACATATACAGTCACCAAACTAGATAAGATGGATGAAGCAAAGAAGTGCAGGCTGACAGGAATCCGATGTAGATCTCTCCTAAGAGACACAGCCAGAATACAGCAAATACATAGGCGAATACCAGCAGCAAACCACTGAACTGAGAACGGGACCCCCGTTGAAGGAATCAGAGAAAAGACTGGAAGAGTTTGAAGGGGCTCGAGACCCCATATGAACAACAATGCCAACCAACCAGAGCTTTCAGGGACTAAGCCACTACCCAAAGACTGACCCTGGGCTCCAACTGCATAGGTAGCAATGACAGCCTAGTAATGGCACCAGTGGAAGGGGAAGCCCTTGGTCCTGCCAAGACTGAATCCCCAGTGAATGTGATTGTTGGGGGGAGGGTGGTAATGGGGGGAGGATGGGGAGGGGAAACACCCATACTGAAGGGGAAGGGGAGGGGCTAGGCAGATGTTGGCCCGGAAACCGGGAAGGGGAATAACAATCAAAATGTAAATAAGAAATACCGAAGTTAATAAAGATGGAAAAAAAAAAGAAAGGTTGCAAAAGTTTCTTTTAAGTTCAATAGAAGTTATTAAATATTCTTTCTCTCAGATAATGCTGATTTAATAAAGTGGTGCTTATAGGTTCTCAAGATTCATGACTTCACAAGCTCTCAGTAGTTGGCTATTTTCCTAGGAACAGGCATGAATTGCTTTTCCTTGTGTGGGTCCTAAGTCCAATTAGAGTTGGTTACTGCCAAGGTATGCATGCCACTACTGTACCCCTAGGTTATCATGCCATGTTGGTGCCTGTTTTGGTTTAGAGATGTCATAGCTGAGTATGACTGTCAATTGCTTCTCATTGCCTGATATGTATAAGATCATAAATTTAATCCTCAGTACAACAACCATAAAAAAAAATTCTCCATCCTTTTACCTAAAGATAGAGTTTTATCGCCATACATCAGCAGCTCCTTGTGAAATAACACATCAGCTCACTCTTTCACTAGTGAAATAACAACCATTGAATAGTTCTTGTACTTGCTACTTAAATAAAGGATTCAAAGTAAATCAAATAAAATACCTATATTGAATGATTTTTGTGGTGGATAAGGAAGAGCAGGAGACTGTTCTTCTGTGACAGATTTTTAGAGGACAGTGAAAATACAAAACTTTGTCAATTCCTCAAGGGTGATTTTTTTAAAGGGCACATAAAATATTTTCAAGAGATACTATAAGAGTGCATGCTTTGTGTTAAATGAGACATCTTTTGTTTTCCTCATTTCTAAATACCTCTTTTGTTACTCAGTTTTTAGTCACTAATAAAGGATACTTTGTATTATATTTCTTGGCTGTCATTGCATTTCAAGGAATGCATGAGACCACCTTTCAAGTTCAGATCAGAAAGTGGAGAATTAAAGGCTATTGGGGGGACTTGCCCCTCAGTGGCTCTGCACAATTTGCCTTCTCCTTAGGACAAGGCGGGTCCACTGGGCTGGGGCGGAGCTGTTCGCAGAGAAAAACCAAGGCTTTTGACAAGGCTCCGGCACAGGGTATGATGGAACCCTCACTGAGCTGGCTCATGACTTCTCACCTGGCAAGCCCATGAAATCGAAGAGCTCTGCCTCTACCCCAGTTCCTGTGAGGAATTGATCCATGGAGAAAGGTTAATGTTTAACCTTAACTTGGGCAATACAATGCGTTTGTTACTTTGTAATAACACATTTTGGCTTGAATGGCTCTGAGAATCTCAGGCAGAATGAGGACTGAGGAAAAAGTACAGGATCATTTTCCTTCAAGATAAATGGCTGCAGAGCTTCGCACAATGTGACAGCCCATTTTCTAGACTCAAGAATTCGTAATTTACCCCAAGAATGTTCAATGAATATAACCCTTTGGTTTCCTATGACTATAAATAACTTTCTATACGTCTAAAGGCAAGCTTCAGATAATAGTGAGTTTAGTCATGGTTTTCTTTACTCTGCTTCAAATAAAAATGTTCCATATTTTGACACGGCTAATGGCGTAATGTTCAGATACAAAACCTGCCTAAATTTAAACTTGTCTGATTTACGTTAGAGAATGTTAAGCGGATTATTTGTCTTATAAGTTTTTTTCTCCCCAGAGTTCCAGAGAACACTGGCCTGAAGCAATATCTTATTACTCATGTAGATTTACTAATGGGATTTACCAAGACTCAGATCTTATCTTTTCATAGAAAGAAGGGTTTGAGTGTCACTTGTCTCTCCAGACAGCAACTGTGAGTGGCCCAGCAAATTGCCATGGTTGTCCTTTTTGGAAGTTCTCTTTACCTATACCCCATGTTCTAGGGCAACCTTCTAAGGACCATCTCCCTTCCCTTCCTCCCACAATCCCCATGTATAACGCTGCCTAGATAAAAATAAATATTGACCTAGACAATAGATCCTCACAGATGTGACATGTAATTAAAAACAAAAATCAAACAGAATTGGAAACGACGCTATTTGACATCCCTTTAAGGTGACATTACTTTGAAGATCTGGACTGGTTTGAGGGGGACTGATGCTTTTCAAGTCTTAGTTCTTCATGAATAAAATAGGAACAACTTCAACATCCTCACGGAACAGGGCTTTCAGATTAGGATGGGAACCAATGTGCACAGAAGCGCCTCTCTGTTGATGTCTCTAAATATCCCTGTATGTACATGTGTGCAGGTGGTCACAATCTAATTAAGGGCAAACTTAAATATGATAGTTTACAAATCAAACATATACTGCATAGTGGTCCAAATGACAATATCTTACAGTGAGAGATGTTTTCAAAGCCGCACTGTAAGTTCCCTATGGCTATATTGACAACAACAGAAATTGAGCACACTCTCTACATCCTGAGGGAATGTCATTTATATGTCACAGTAAAGACCCACCTAAAACTTAGGACTTCTAGATCTAACTAGTAGAGGACTGCAGGTCTCAGAGAGAGTAGGTTTGACCTCAGAGTAGAGGTTTGGCCAGGGAAAACAAGGAAACAGATTTATTTGGACCTTGGGACTGGACTCCTTCCTTTAGGCAAGCAATTCTGAATCTTCAATACGATGGGGATTGCCAGGCTATGAGATTCATGGAGGCAGAGTGAAAACAGCAAAGCATTTGGATAGGTTGAGAACAGAGTGAATGGGGGTATTTTGGGAGAGAGACGTCACAACAAGGCATAAGCACGGAAACACAGAGTCATGTTTGTGAGACGGTCACAAAGCAAGCTGTCTAGAATGGCAAGAAAGAGGCCAACCATGGGGTTATGACTAGAATTTAGTGAAATGGTCAGCCTCTGCAGGTGGAAGCAATAAATGAGGAGGAGGACATTGTATCCCTCGGTAAGGGATGGTGAGGATAGTGGGGATGAAGAGTTAGGGAACCATGAGTTGCTATAGAGAAATGTTCACAGGACAACTGGATATGAACTGGAGAGGAGAGGCCAGTGACAAGAGTAGGCACAATGACATTGTTAAGGATTTGATTTTGGAGAAATGGAAAGACTGTAGTATTCTCACGAGGACTTTTGAGAGTTCCACTGTGACAGTCGCCCAGAGAAGTATACAGGCTGGGTGACAACGTCTCAGAGTTTTATTCCTCTGAAGAGACACCATGACTACTGCAACTCTTAAAAAGGAAAACATGTAATTGGGCCTGGCTTACATTTTCAGAGGTTCAGACCTTTAATATCATGGTGGCGTGCAGGCAGACACGGTGCTGGAGAAGGAACTGAGAGCTCTACATCTTGGTCCACAGGCAACAGGGAGAGACTGTGTGCCTCACTGGGCACCTCAAAGCCTGCTAACACAGTGACACACTTCCTCCAGCAAGGCCATTCCTTCTAAGGGTGCCATTCGCTATGGCCAAGCATGCAAACACATGAGTCTGTGGGGGACACTCCTATTCAAACCACCACAGACAATGAGATATGGAACTGGAAAAGCCTACATTTCTATCATTTTTCTCATCTCTACCTGCGTTATAGACCCAGAGCCAAGAAGCTTAATTCTGATAGAAACTTGGTGGTTGGTGACTGAGGGGCATGAGGAAAATAAAACCACAAGAACAGCAAAAATGATAATAAAGAGGGCTAGCCTCTGGTGATGATGCCCCAGACACTGTACTAAGTATGCCATTTCACTTAATTTTTTTGATAACCTTATCATGTAAACGCTACACTTATCTCCATTTTACACATGCAAAAAATAAAGTATAGAAAGAGAAAGCATTTTGTCCAAAGTCACACAGTGAGTGTCATGATTTGAGCCCTGTACTTGCTGTCCTGTACGGCAGCCACTGATCATAGCAGGCTGCAGAGAACTTGGAAGGAGGCTGAATTTGTAGCCTTATTGAATTTTATTACCTAAAGTTGAAAAAATAGTTGATTCCCTGTTTGGAAAACTTCTAAGTAGATTTGGAACAACATAGGTAAATGGAACTATACTTACAATGACGAAGTTTATGAAATTGACGTCTAGATCAACAAATCAGTTGGAAAGTTAGTATCCACACAGATTATAACTTTAGTGTAAAACACAAGCACAGGGGAACCTGGGTATTAGCTCTGATGGTAGAAGTGATCTCTACAGAAGCACAGGAACCCATGTGTGTATATGCTTCTAGGAATGACTCTTGGTAGTACTTAACAAATAAGAGGCTCATCCCCAAGAAAGAATAATTCTCCCTTTCTTGGCAGTCATTGCTTGCCTACTATTTCAACATTTTATATAGTTACTTAGACAACTATTTGTTGTAAAATTAATCTCACCAAATAATTTTACTTTTCTATTTATTGTACCATACAGTATAAAATATAGATTTGTATATCATGAATTCAAGTTCCACCTGCTCTTTATATGATTACCTCAAAAATAAAATAAAACTGGATTAATATTTTTGAGGTGAGTGGGTGGCTCCATCCCTCAAACAGAGGCCATGCCCATCCACTGGATATGGTCTCTACAGGTTCTATTTCCTCTTGCCTTATCGGGCATCACTGGGAGGGGAGCCCCTTGGGCCTGTGGAGGCTTGATGACTCGGAGTAGGGGAATGCTAGGGTGCTGAGGTGGGAGTGAGTGGGTGGGTGGAAGAGCACCCTCATAGAGTCAGGGGAAGGGGAGGGGATAGGGAGTTTGTAGAGGGGAAAATGGGAAGGGGGATAGCATTTGAAAGGTAAATATATGAAATAATCAATAAAAATGAAAAAAAATTAAAATGAAGCAAAAAGTAAACAAAGTATAGTGGTTCACATCTTGAAATTGGCTAGCATCATTCCAAATACTGAGAAATACATCAATGAGGGATCATTTGCCTTGAACGGTGAGTGATGTAGACAGTGGGACAGTTAGGCCTGAGTCTGTTACTCTACCTGTACCTCATATCTGGGATAGCTGTCACAGTTTTCATAGCCAAGAGCAGCTCTCAGTGTCCTTTCTGGCGCATCTGATGTTTGTTTATCTCCTAAAGGAATATTGTGTTATCCTTGGCTGTTTAGTCTTTGGGTCACGTGGTGGTTTGAATGAAAATGGCCCCCATAGGCTCATAAGGAGTTGCACCAATAAAGGATATGGCCTTGTTGGAGTAGGTATGGCTTTGTTAGAAGAAGTGTGTTACTGAGGTTAAGGTTTCAAATGCTCAAGCTGGGCCCGGTATCTCCTGGTCTTCCTGCTGCCTGTCTACCCAGATGTAAACCTCTTGGCTTTTTCTCCAGCACCCTATCTGCTTGTGCACCACCATGCTTCCTGTTATGCTGATAATGGACTAAACTTTTGGACCTGTAAGCTGGCCCCAATGAAATGTTTTCCTTTATAAGAACTGGCAGGATCATGGTGTCTCTTCACAGCAATAGAAACCCTCACTGGGACAGGCCTCAGTCTCTCTCTCCCTTCACATCTCTATTTAGAGTCAGTTTTATCAGCGAGTCTGGAATGAAAGCTTCAGAGGGCTTCTTCAAGCTTGCTGAGAAAATGTCTAAAACAATCCAGATGCTTCAGCTAATAGTTATGTTCATGATGATTAAGAGATTTTAATTAAATAGGAATAAAAGTGACTGTTAAGTAATTGACAAATTTTAGGTACTACAAAAACCAATGAAGACCCAACTGATCAAAGGAAAAGTAAAATTCTATCAGTCTTCAGGCATTTGGTGTATACAAGAAATATGTCACTTAAATAACTGACCTATTTAGATGTATCTTTTTTCTTCATTGTTTACTTTGAGCCCAGGACCTCACACTGGCTAGACAAATACTCCACCAAGCTTTGTATCAGTGTCCGGACAGTTGTTTTAAATTGTATAGAGTAAATGTTTTATTTATCCTATGTTCATCAAAGTCACAAATGAAATTCATATCTCCTATTACTAGCGAGTAGTACTCCTTTCTCTGTATCAGCTGTCATGACAGACTTAGCATCTTTAACAGATTAACTGTGTCTGTCATTGCACTTATAGTCAAATATTGGTACACAAAAACCTTGTAAAACTACATTGGTGTGGCTATAGGATAATGCGTGTGTAATAGTTCAACATTCAACAGCTACTCCAATTTTTATGAATATCAAATGTAAACCATAGTTTGAAAGGTACAGTGACCTAGACTAGTCCCCTAAATTTAATTATTTTGATGTAGGAATTATATCCCTTTTATAATTCTCTATAAAATGGATGTTGAATAAAAGGTTGGCTATAGATCTGTGCTTATAGATTATTATGTATAACATATCCAAACTATATATGGTATGCTAAAGTGCTGTCGTGCACAGACTACAGCCGTGAGGTGACTTATCTTAAAGACAAATGAAAAGTAGCTTCCTTGGTTCAAAGCAGCAGGGAAGAGATAAGCAAATCCATTAAAGAGGACACTACATGCATTTGAAACAGAATCGATAAATTCCTAGAAAAACAATGCATCTAAATACTGATAAAACTGCTTTCCAAACCATTGAAAGGGAGTAACAGAAATGTCTACTTCTCACCAAACATGACAACCCAGTGACTATTCAACTCCCAATAAGCTGAACGGGAAAAGCTGTTTTAACTTATTATTTAAAAACAAAATCAAGCCACATCATAGAAAACGAGAGAGCAGCTGATCTTGGGCTAATTTTCCCTGGGCAGATACAAGCATTCATCTTACCAGTGACAGGGGAACAGCACTTTCTGTTGATGATTTATTCTCTGTTGTTCTCTACAATTCTAAAACTGTACAGTTCTACCATTGCCAACAAATTCTGATCATTTTTCAGGTTTTTATTGATTTCCAGCCACTATACCACTCCCACAATCATGTAGAAAAATGTAAGAGCCAGAGATTGGAACTGGGTCATCTATACCTTGAAGTTAATCAGAATTTTCTTTAATAAATATCTGTTGATTAACCTCATTTAGTCTAAAAGTTAATGATGACCTGATTTTTGTTTTGAAATTAAAAAAATAGAGGTTGGCGGTAATGTCAATTCATTTTTCTTTGAAGCACTGTGATTTAGGTAGCTTGCAATTTAGGCAAGACCTGTGTGATCTCAATAATAAAATACTTAAGAATAAAGGCATGTATTTTGAAGTTATAAAACCATTTGACTTTTATGCAAGATGTCTATAAAGATCTACACCATAGAGCACATGGGAAAAAGCAAAGAGCAAATGAATAGCAATTCATCATGACTCTGAAAATTACCTATCCCTGACTGGCTGTTACAAGTGCATATACTTCCCATGAACCTTGGGTGATTCTTTTCGTTCATATCTTTTAATTCAACCTTTTTCTCTCTTACATGTGTCTGTTCATGTCTCTCAGATTGTTCATTCTGATTCTCGAAAGTCAGCCTCCCTGTCAGTGAGTCATGGGGTAGCTCACTACCCAAACTGTGCCTGTCCTATACCTTTATTCCTATCAATTTTTAAAATCTTCTGCAGGAAATTTGGGGTTTATTAGGAACCCAGGTGTCAGCATGCAGCTAGCATTCTCATGTTTTTTAAATACACCGTGAAATTTTGCTAATCCTTCCTCAGCATCTGTAGCCAATGTTCTCCCCTAAAGTTTTCCTTACCAGACACAGCTACCTGCTCTCAGAGAAACGAATGCAGACAGTGTTGTTCCCTTTCCATTTTTGTACCCTCACAGTGGAAAATAGACAAAGTACCAAAGTAAAAAGTTATACTCTAGTCCGTCCTTCTTGTTTCTCTGCTAGCACATTGTTTCCTCTAGAGGGGATTGTTACTGAGTGTCGTCTCATGGACCTTCTCCTGCAGTCTTCTACTTTAGGTTGCCTGCACACTCTGTGTTCACAGAGGATGCATCTTTTAGGAATCCATCCAATCTTAAAATATTAAACTTTATGAATGAGGCAAAATGCTCTATATCATCACCGATGCCACTTGATTTTTTTTCTTCATCAGTTGTGGTCATTTGTATGTATAAACATCTTCAAGCACTCCCTTGCTTTGGAAAATGTTAATGTCAATGTCACGACCCTAAAAGTATTGTCCCCTCTCCCTTTTTAAATTATCCCCTGTGATTACTTCTCAAAGCTCTGACCATAGACAATTTGGCCCTGTAAATGTTCATTGAGTTTGACACATCCATAATGTTGACAGATTTCTCCCAGTGATGTGTTCACACACACACACACACACGCACACACACACACACACATACACACACACACACACACACACACCTTCACCTCTGCATAACTGAGCATAAATATTGCTTAGCCCATGAAGCATTTGCCATCACCTCCAGTTACAAGTCAAAACTCTCTCAGGGATACTAAAAGGATGGCTGCTGCCTCTGCATGGCCCTTAGATAATACAGAGGACGAAATTTATAAACCAGCAACCTGGTCCTAGTCCTAGCTTGTATTTATAACTAACCCTATGTTCTGATGGTTTATGGACCACCAGGACTTAAGTGTGTCATTAGTTGATGCTGCAAACAAGCAGGTAATAGATGAAATTCTACATTGCAAACAGGGTTGGTACTCCTGAGAAGAATGCTCTGTCTTTTCTCACAACTTAATTCACTTCCCCTATTATGAAGACCTTAATTGATAATTTTGGTTGTATGTGCTACTAGAAGACTGAAGGTCTTTATCTGGTTATAATTTTATTTCCTCTGCTATTTCTTCTTCTTTTTCCTCCTCCTTTTCTTCTTCTCCCTGTTCATTCTTCTCCTTCTCCTTTTACCTAAGCAATTGTGCTATTATCTTTTCAAATAATTGGAATTTATCTCTCTGTGTCTTGCATCTCTAATAGACATCTTTGAGTTCAGTTTCTACCCAGTACATTCTCACTGAACAAGTAAATGCCTCAGGGAAAGAAAACATGAATGATTATACCAACACCTGGATTGTGTAGTGGATGCTTAGTCGATTCCATCTCTCCTTAGAGTGGGGTCCTCATTTTTATCCTTAATATTGTCTGTGCATAATAGGGATGAGCAAAGAGTGGAATTGTAGCTAAGGTGGGTCATACAATTCTCCTGCACACAGAGCTTTTGTACAAGACTGTGCATTTTAGAAGAATATACAATCATAATACCTTAAACTTCATAATGAGGTAAATTCCATTTTTGTCACTATGAAAATGCCATCTTATGTGTCTCTTTTGATGGTACATTAGTAAAAGGTTTATTGGTGGGTCTTTTAGACATGTACCAACAGGAGCCTTTACCACATTCTTATAGGACAGTGTATCTTACCATACACAGTTCCTTAAGTCATCTGAATACAAGGCTGAATGTTGGCCCTATGTCAGGCCTAGTGGGAACTGAGATGTGAAAAGAGCTGCTGATTCATATGTTGCACTTAATGCTTAAGAGTTGTGATGGTTTGCATATGCTCGGCCCAGGAAGTAGCACTATTAAAAGGTAAGGCACTGTTAGAGTAGGTGTGGCCTTGTTGGAGTAGGTGTGTCACTCTGGGTGTGGGCTTCAATACCCTCATCCTAGCTGGCTGGAAGCCAGTATTCTGCTAGCAGCCTTCAGATGAAAATGTAGAACTCTCAGCATTGCTAACACCATGCCTGCCTGGATGCTGCCACGCTCCCATCTTTATGATACTGGACTGAACCTCTGAACCTGTAAGCCAGCCCCAATTAAATGTTGTCCTTTATAAGACTTGCCTTGGTCATGGTGTCTGTTCACAGCAGTAAAACCCTAACTAAGACAGGAGTAAATATAGATCCATCACAGTTAGAGGCATGTGAAACAAGTACAGTTGCTCTATGTAAATTTTGACTATCTTCTCTGTCCCTCTAATTGCTTAGGGCATACATTTCAATTTGCATTCTTAAGTGCATTGAAGGGCCACTCTAATAAATTGTCCTTTTATAGTCAGGGCCTCCTTTGTCACAGCACATATAAAATCCCTTTATATCCTAGAAAGATGAATGGGTCTGTACAAACCTTCTTATTCTCTGAATGACTTAACGGTCATCATGTCCATAGTCATTGCACTTCTAGACTGACACAGGATTATCTAGAGTCACAAAATCCAAATGCCAATTTAGCTTTAAAGACTATCAGAGATGTGACTATTCTGCTCTGGGGTTATTCTGAATGCATATTGGACTCAGGCAAAGGCCATCTCAAGGTTGACATGACCTGCTTCTTCTAGGCTCATCAGAGGGCATTCAACCACCTATCAGCCTTAGGATTCATAAAACATTTGCCATTAAAGGGAAGAAGATTTACCAACAAGGAGTAATACTAAATATCAGCCGAACCTCTTACAAGGCAAAACACATAAGAACTCCATTGAAGAGAGAGATGGATTTTAACACAGAAACAGAAACAGATAATCAGATTGCTACTGTTCTGTCATAGCCACTGGAATGCTGACACTCAAAAAGGTAAAAGAAAAGAAACTAAAAACTCTAGAAGAATAGAATTCTGATGGCATTCATAATGTTCTTATTATAATCAAAATGGGATTGCCATGGTAACCCCAGTATCATGTTTTATGTGGAATACCAGCATATATTGTTCAGAAATAATAGGAGAAACCAAAGCACATATTTTAGTCTTTCAAGGGGTGGGGACAGAAGGGCAATTGCAAATTTAGGGAAACTATGCGTTTGTCATAGGGGTCAGCAGAATAATATTTTATTGTTCTACAGATTTGGGACTCCTCTGAACATATGCATTTCAAGCATTTGCTAGAAATGAAAATCAATAGCTAAATGCCACTTCCTTCTACTAACCCCCACAGTAAACTGCTGGCTGTGTATGGGCTTCTATACTATGCATTCCCATAAAATCTTAAGATTAGATTTCAGGAAATGTCAAGAGAATGTTTTTCTCTGTTTAGTCCTGGATGTCCTCAAACTCACTCTCTAGACCAGGCTGGCCTCAAACTCAGAGATCTAAGATCCATCTGCTTTCTAAGTGCTGGAATTACAGATATTCACCACCACTGCCCAGCTAGAGAATTTTGAATTTTTTAACTATAAAAAAACCAAGCAAATTCTTTGTAAATTTAAGAAATATCTCCAAAAGAATATAAACATATTAACTTATTCTAGTTACTTCCATACTCCTAACTAGGAGAGAACACAGGAATTTATTGATTGGCCATTATGTATCAGGTCCTATACAGATTATGGGGACACACTGTGGTTTTAGCATACAGGCTTGTTCTCTGTTTTTATGGCCCTATGATCGGATATGGAAAGAGATTAAGACCCACAAAATACAGGATTATGTTATTACAATGGTGAGAATGGCCCAACAGCCCCCAAGGAGGATACAAATAGGCACCTCACCCACATTGAGTATTTGTAGAATGTTTCCTTCTCTTTGTTACCACTGGCAAAACTTTCTTCCTTGATGGATCAGGCTTTCTCCCCTAGGCTTGCACAAAAGTCCAACTCTTTTTTTTTTTTTTTTTTTTTAAAGATTTATTTTATTTATTTTATGTACAGCATTCTGCCTGCATATGTGCCTGCAGACCAGAAGAGGGCATCAGACCCCATTACAGATGGTTGTGAGCCACCATGTGGTTGCTGGGAATTGAACTCATGACCTCTGGAAGAGCAGTCAGTGCTCTTCACCGCTGAGCCATCTCTCCAGCCCCCAAAAGTCCAACTCTTATACCTCTGGTTTCAAAGGCTATGAGCAGACAGCTGGCCCACTGTTCTTTATTTACTTGTTTTCGGAGGATGTCCTACATGCATGTAATGTGTTTTGATCAAATCTGCCTCCATTCAATCCACTCCAATTTATCTGCTATCCTGTCACCAGTACATTGCCACCCAATTAAAAAAACCCACTGGGTCCACCTAGTTCTGCCAGCATGTTCACAGGTGTAGGATCACCTATGTCAAGTTAGTAACTTTTCAGAGGCTGGGCCCTTGAATAAAACCGATTCTTTATCTCCCAGCAGCCATCGGTTGTCAATAGCTCCTTAGCTGTGGGTGAGACCGCACATGCCCATCCCTTAGCTATGCCGGGATTATAACTGGCTTGATCTGGTGCAGGTGTTGTACAGAGTCACAGCCACTGTACGTGCATGTGTACAATGGCCCTGTCTTGCCTGGAAAATACTGTTTTACTGAAGTCACATGGACTAACTCTGGCTCTTAGAGTCTATTTCCTCTTCTGTGATACAAAAAGATTGTGGGGAGAGTATGTGATAGAGACTTTGGTAACACCGCAGCATCCTTCTAGGCTCTCCCCAACGGTTACCTAGTAATAGCCAGGTAGGCCTGGATTGCTATACATGGACTGTTTGGCCTCTTTTCACTTTCTCTCTCTCTCTATCTGCCCCTCTGCTCTCTCTGACTCCTTTCTCCCTCTCTCCCACACCCATGTGTTCTCAGCCAGCCTCCTCTCTCTCTCTCCCCCTCCCTCCCTGCCCCCCCTCTCCTTCCTCTATGCCCATTTAGCAGAATAATAGTATTAGGTTCTTCTCTAAGATATAAAACCTAGCCATTCATGAGTCTGTGTCTTAGTTAATAGTACTAGTTGTGAGTTCTGTCTTGTAGAGTGGGCTCTAAATCCAATCAGAAAGTGGTTAATTACATCTATGATATTTGTGTCACTATCACACCAATGGACATATTTTTTAGGACAGTGTTTTTTGTAGCTGGCAGGATTCACAGTTGAATGAGATTATTGTTTATTTTCCTCCCCAAGTCATATCTACAGTCCCTTTCATCACTACGAAAGCTTGCCAGTTGACTTAAAGCTGCAAGGCTTGTACCCGGTTAGTTGTTTTCTCAGTCTTATGACTCTGTGTGGTGTCTTCAGGCATGGGGTCTTACCATTAAGTTCTGGAAAGTAACCAAGAGCAATGACAATAGCTTCTAATATTCGGTGGTTCTCTATGACCTACTGACCAATATTTGAAAAGAGATAACCCATGGCTGGTACTGGGACTATTTTTTAGTAGTCTATGGTGTCTGTGAGATGCCCTCTCCTTCCATTATAGAATAACTTAATTTAAACTCCATCAGGGAGATGCAAATTAAAATTGTTCAGAGATTTTATCCCACTGTAGTCATAACAGGTAATATTAGAAAAACATGATACCAAATTATGGCATGGACATAGAGAGAGAAGGGAATTCTGTCCCCTGCTGGGTAGAGTGCAGAGCAGCTTATCCATTAGGAAGATCAGGTAACGCTTGACCATCTATGCTCATTGTTGCTTTATACACAAGAGCTAGCAAATAGAAATAGCCAAGATGTCCACTGTTGGATGGGTAATGAGAATGCGATGCATTGACAACATAGGCTATTATTGTAAAGACCAATAAAATGAAGTCCACAGGTAAACGAATGAAACTACCAATAATCATCCTGGATGAGGTAACCCAAGCCCAGAAAGACAAATGTGACACGCTCCCTGTTATATGTGGATGCTAATTTTGAGTCTTTAGAAAATTCACATGTGTGTTTCATTTGGAATAAGCAAGGAAGTCATGGGACTTAGTAAGGGGTCATAGAGGTATTTCAAGAGAAGAAAGGGGGAACCCAAGTGGGACAAACAGGGAAAGGGGAATAATGAGCTATGAAGTATTAAATGGTAGAGGAGGCCAGGTACAGGAAGAAGCATGAAGCAGAAATAACAGTAAAGATCTCTGAAAACATCATATGGAAACTTACTATTGTAAAATCTTTCTCTCTCTCTCTCTCTCTCTCTCTCTCTCTCTCTCTCTCTCTCTCTCTCTCTGTGTGTGTGTGTATGTATGTGTGTTTGTATATATATATATATATATATATATATATGTACACACATACACATATGCATACACATATACACAGGGAGTCTGAATGGAGTTACTATTATCCTGTTTACCTTCCCCTTCAGACCTTCTACATGAACACACTGTAGGATAGCATGGTGCTATGCAGTTCCACGTGCTTCATTATTCACTGCTTTAATTCACCGCTTGGGCAAAGAAAGGGCAGTGGCACAATCCTCCCTCCGTAGTTCAAATTTATGGAACAATTTTTTTTGACACAGAATCAAAACTAAGAAAAACTTAAAGTTTCAAAGGAATATCTAATTAATATCTAAGTGGCCTAACATGTGAAGGTCACTCTCATATGGACTCTCCCTCCAATACCTTTTGTGATAGACATTCTCAGCAATTTCTCCTGACCTATTGCTCTCCGTTCAGCAATGTGGACCCTGTGCAGCTGGGTGAAGGGTGAATGTTGAGCTGAAGTAGGACAAAGGTTGCCATTGATGACTTGCTATTAACCCTGAGTCATTAGGAATAGACTAGAAATTTGACCCCTTTTTAAGTGCAGTTGGAAAGCATTACCTACTATTTCCATTGAAACATTGAAATAATTGTATAATATTAAAAATATGCTCTAAATTATATTGCTAATGGATAAATTGGTAAATAATAGTATCATTTAATTTCTCTCCAAAGTGAAATGTTTGAATCACTCAGTAATTTTAGAAGAGCAATGTCCTCTGTCTGTCTGCCCCACTTCCTGTTTCTCCCATGCTCAGTCTTTAAGACACCATAGCTTTACCTTAACATGCATATCAGAGACTCATTTATTTGGATCTCATTGGACCTTGTTATTACCCATTCTTAGGTCACATCGTCACTAATGGAGCAACTATGTTCAGTATCATTCGTGTGTGTGTGTGTGTGTGTGTGTGTGTGTGTGTGTGTTTGTGCATATGTGCATGCACATGCCTGTTCCTAGTGTGATTTTTGTTGTTGCTGTGTTTTATTTAAAAGTAATTGTCAAATTTTTTCAATCAAATATCTGGCTTTGTGTTTTTATTTTAATTAAGTGTTCTATTAGGATTTCACATTGCTTGCTTCTATGACTCTTCCATTGCAACTTAGGTTGTGCACTCTTGCCGAATTCATCTCCCTCATACAATAGTTTCCATCACCAGATCTTAAATGGAAATGACAGAAAATGCACGCATAATTGGGATTCATTATGCTACTACCACAGTAGTATAAGAAAAAGAGGCAGTTAGCGAAAGGTAGCAACTCAATTTCAAAATTAAGATGTAGGAAAATAGTTAATGTGAAGGGATTGTAGCATGAGGTAGGATTTATCAAAAAAAAAAAAATAGTGAGAGAAGGAAGTTCTAGGCCAAAACTAAGTAGGAATGACAAGTGTTTCTTTATACTTGGAATACAGAAGGTATGCAATGACAAGGGCAATTTACAAAAAAGTTTAAGGAAGACTGTAGCATGATTGTTTTGAGCGCTCTATTAGTCTGTACATGGGGATATCATGACACTAGTTTATAAAATGATTCTGTGAGTTACAACTAGGGAAAGGATGCTAACAATGAAATCAGCTATGTAGTTACTCATCCTTCAGGCAAGAGGGGATGAGGATGTGAGGCAGGACCACAGCAATGGGAATGGAGAGGGCAAAAGAGGGTAAGCTGAGGGACCAAGAATGCCCCTGTTTCTACAAAGTGGGGGAGTGGCAAGACTGAAGAAAGGAAGCACCCTGGAGGCCTCCAGAGTCTATGACATGGATTACTGAGGACATAGGAAATGCTAAACATCCCTGGATGACTTCAGTTTCAAATAGATGGAGTCTGAAATCCTTAGAGAACATTTGGATACTGGAGGAAACTCTAGTGATTTTTAGAAGTTTTATTTAAGGAGAAAAGAAAGGCCATTCATTAAAGTAAGAGTCTTCTCATGTCCCTTGGAGGTCCTCACTCTTTGCTGTAAGGGAACTGGTTATAATGAAAGCACCCACATGGCTTATATGGTCCTAGTCACAGGGATCATAAGTCCAGGCATGGGAATACCTACCAAGGCTTCAGAAAAACTGCACATGGACACACACACACACACACACACACACACACACACACACACCAACTTAATGTCCATTATCTCCTGTGCAATCATGCCTAGCATTTTTCACTTTTCTTTGAAGAGTAGATCAGAGTTTAGCACCTTGCCTAGAGCTATAAGGCTGTATTAGATCACTTATTCAGCTTTCTTTAATGAGACCTTAGTAGAACCTCTACCGAAGAAACAACAGGCCTAGGAAATTCAATAAATCTGCTGATTTAGATGAACCAGAAGATAAGACAGCTCAGATTACTGAATATGTTATACTACTGGGAAATCAGAGTAGCTTTCTAATTTTAACAAGACTAAGAAAGCAATAGCTTCATGATAGTCACACACACACACACACACACACACACACGCACACATACATGCACACACAGACACAAACACATGCACACATACATGCACACACAGACACACACACACATACAAACAGACAGATGAGATGTGGGGCTTCCATGTATTCATAAAATATATTAATGGTCTGGATGTCAGTAAAGATCTTCAGAAAATTCTGAGGCCCTCCTCAGTTCAGCACATTCACAGTTCAGCACTTCCTTATTGTAGGGAGCTGGTCTGGTTATCACAAGATAATCCTGTCCTTTTATACTTGACATGATCAGGCAATCATAGCCTAACTCATGGTAACCAAATATGTTCTTGGACTTTCCAAATGTCCTTAGGTTGGAGGGGAATAGAGTATCCCAGTTAAGAAGAACTCAGAACATATATAATTGATTTAATGTTCCCCATTCATTAAAGTTATCACACACAAAAAATGTTGATCTAAGAACCAAATGAGTATTTAATGTTGTCAGGGTTGTTATGGAGCCTAAATTAAATTTCTGTTTGGTGAAGATTTATTCTTTACAATGTATATTTGGTTTCTTTTGGTCCACAATGTGGGGAGTGTACACATTTCTAAATTAAATTACACCACTAGGAGTGATAGTGCTCTCTTCAAGAGACAGACTATCAAGCTAAAACCCTACTACCGGGTATGAGAAACTTCCTTTTGAGTTGTTGGTCAGGGGAGTCCAAGACAACCTCAAAACATTATAGGTTATTGAATCTGCCCATGGTTGCCTCCCAGAATTGGAAGGTAAGTCCCTACCGCTGAGGATATACATACTGTGGACATAAGACTTGGGGGAATTGGGCTGGAACTATCCTGGAAGCCTTCTTTTAGAGATAGCTCTTAGAGCATGTGAAGGTTCTATGTAGGCTGTCAAGAGAGAGAAACAATTAATAATCCTACACAATGGCGATGCCTACAAACTAGCATAATGACCAGCAGCACAGACATCACCAAAGGTGCAATAGTGGCGTTTGCATCATAGGGGTAACCAACAGCTGCCAAATTAGATTTAAGACTCTCAACAGGAGGGGATTCATTCCTGACACTGTGAGCCTACTTAAATACCTGTGACTTAGAGTAGAACCTACTAGCAACACTTTTTTTTTTTTAAAAAGCCAAGTAGAACGTGTGAAAATGAAAAATATCCGTGGATGAAGTTTTTTTTTTTTTTTAATGTTAGTAAAATAGGAATAGAAAATTTTTAGAAAGAGGTTGAGGAATATTTGGAGAGAAATTTTCTTGAATTATTAAAAGATACTATTCCACAGTTTCAAAAGTCCCAGTGAGCCCATGTGAGACAAGTGAAATGCATCATGGGGAAACTTACAGTCCCTTAGCATGTGGATTGATTAACTGTGCAACAGAGAACACACTTAGGTGGTTGATGGTAAGATTTAGTTACATTTGAATTATTTTGCTTTTAGGACTTCATTTCTAGTTTATCAGCAGCCATGCCTTCTTTCTTTGTTTTGTTTTGTCTTTCTCATTTTCACTTTTTGTGGTTCTTTAGTTTAGTTTTGTATTTTGAGACTGGGTCATGTGTATGTTGGCATGGATCTCACTAAGTACCAAGGCTGAACTTGAACTCCTATCCTAAGTGGATCACAGTCTTTCATCACTATACCCAACCATACCCTCTTCCCCCACTTCCTTGAATAGCAACGCTTTCTAAAACGCATAATATCTAACTGTTTTATAAATACATATGCTTATACAGATATGGTTCTTAGTCCTTATCAAACAGCCATATCGTTGTAGCGGACAGAGCCCATTATAGAAATCCACAACTTATCAAATGCAGAGAACAACAAACTGTAGGATACACAGTCCCAGGTGATACATTGACAACATAGTCCATACACCTAAGGCTCAGGGAACATCCTGAGGTGGGTGGGGGAGGAGCAGAAAGGTTGTAAGAGCCAGAGGACCAGGAACGGCGGTGTAAGAACTCAGAACATGTACCCACATGTACCCACAAAAGCAGTACCCATGAAATTTCAACAATGTCATTACCTAAGCAAGGCCTGAACAATGGGCAACCCCAACGACATGCCAGTGTGGATGGGGAAAATGCCACACATATAAAAACTCCAGGGGACGACTATCCAAAATAACCGATCTTCCCATTTCTATCTATCAAAATTGAAATACCAAGATTTTATAAATTTAAGAAAGTTAGAGTTTTGCAAAGTAAAGGTACAGTGCTCTAGGGTTGGTGGAGACTATAAAAACTTAAATATTTTAGAAATTATAAATACAGCAAACCACGGTAATTCCAGATGGCAGAGCTGTCATTCTCTTCAACACCGAGCTTAATTAAGACTTGTGCTTTAACCGCCTTTGATATTGTCTTTATTGCCACTTGAGATAAAAATGTGCCTGTGCTTGTAATGTAGCTGATTTTTAAGGTGGAAATTATTTTTCTGTGTTCTAAAACACTTTTCTTTCGGTAAGTCATTATTTGATGAAGGTACACCTGGATTTAAATGGAACTATATCTTGAACTTCTATATTAGATTCTGTAATTCATCCCTCAACCCCAATGGGTTTCACTAAAAAAGCCAGATTTCTTTTTATTAACTCAGTATTATGCTTCATTGGGTAGGGGGAAGCAACATATGGCCATGTTTTATTTCTCTCCTTCCCCCTCCCTCCCTCCTTCCCTCCCTCCCTCCCTCCCTCCTTCCCTTCCTCCCTCCTTTTCTTCCTCTCTGGTTGCCTCTATTTTTTCTTTTTGTGAGATACACTCTTATTATTTAGTTATAAATGTGCTTCATCTTACTATGAATAACCCAAAACTCCAGGCTAACCTCAAACTCCTTGCAATTCCCTTGTCCCAACCTTCCAAGTACTGGAATTATAGGAGCAAACTCTCACAAGGTCACATATAGCCTAGATGATCTTCCCATTTATTGTGTAGTCCAGGTTGACTTTGAACTCCTGATCTTCCTGCTTCCACATCTCAAGAGCTGAGATTACAAGCATGTGCCACAGTGCTAGAACAACTCATCCTCACGACGGTGTTTTTTTCTTTCTTTATACCCTGCTTCCTTCCACATTCCCCTTCCTTCCTAGACATTTATTTAAGTTAGAAAAGCAATTTTTGGGGTTGGGGATTTAGCTCAGTGGTAGAGCGCTTGCCTAGCAAGCACAAGGCCCTGGGTTCGATCCCCAGCCCCGGGGGAAAAAAAAAAGAGAAAAGCAATTTTCTATCTGCCCAAAATAGAATCTTTAGTATATAAATATAAATAAACATAAAATAAGTATAAACGATACGGACATGGATACGAACGATACAAATACATGGATGAGGTTTACTACTCTTAGCCGAGTCGAGGCAAGCATCCTGAAAGAGGACCAATCATCCTTGGGTAGATTTTGGTGAACCCAGGGTCATGGGGCACCAAGACTGCAGGTGTATTTGTTTCTCTATAATCTTTTAAAAGGTTGCTTTAATTTTTGAGATTTCAATATAATTCTCTGTTAATTTTTTTAACCAGAAGTTTTAAAACATACTAGGTCAGTTTTCTCCTGAGCTATGGGATAGAAAAAATATGAATTGTATGTTCTTTCATTCCCAGGCACCCAGCCCAGACACTGGATTTTAGGACAGACTGACCCTGTCACAGTCCCGGGAGCAGAGGTGTTAACGGGAAGGGCCTAGGTATACATCTGCTGAGTGAGAAGGCATGTAATTGATCGTAGGAGATGCATCTAGTATTTTTCCTTACAAATTCTACAGTCTATGCCCAAATATTGATTATTATCACATGCTTTTAAAACTACTTACAAAACCAAACCAGACAAATAGGGCTTCTCAAAGTTCTCCCATTTCTGATGTGTTACCCTTTGAAATTCAGGGACGATAAATCAAAGTTTTTCTTGTTGCTTTTGTTCGTTTTTGTTGTTTTTTGTTTTTAAACTGTGCATTATGATTCTAAGTTGTATCTTATTGCCAGACAAATACACTTTGGCCTTTTTTTTAATTTAAAAATAAATTAATTGGGAACGACTTTTCTGAGTCCTACATATATATCAGCTTACTTAAAATATAAGGTGATTTCCATGAAAAGGTGATTACTTTGAAGCAAGAAAACAAAAACTGAGGCAGGAGTGGGGAGGTGGAGCAGGGGAATAAATGTACATTTGTCTGGGCCCCTTGTGTGGGTTTGTACAGCTGTGAGGTGCCTGATAGTGACTGGGCCGTGCTGGGATTGTGAGGCACCGTTAGTGCAACAAAGCTTAGGTAAGAGATCATAGGTGTTAGCTCACTGGAAATTTACATAATGCCACAACTGTGTGGGAAACACTTGGTATTCTGAGGCAAAAGAAGTAATCTTTTCTGAAATACATATATTTAAAGCTCATTTCCACCAAGAAAAAGCTACATCTAAACGCTCCTTCATGTTTATAACATTTACACTAGGGTCAGATCCAGCCAAGGGTATGTTGTATGGGTCCTGTATATACCTCTTTGAGTGTAGAATATTAGAAAAAAAAGGCAGGAAGGGAAGATGGCAATGACAGTTGAAACAAAATGTAATGCCTTCCAAGGTTGCCAAAGTCCTTTTTCAAAAAAAATATTATTATTATTATTATTATTATTATTATTATTATTATTATTATTATTGGAATTCGTAAAACTAGGAGCACTGTTATTCACAAAGAGAATGGAACATTTTTATCAGTCCTTCTAGGTCATTGCTAAATACTGAGTAAAACAGTAATTTTGTTCAACACAGAGTGATGATTTCCAGACGTGTTAGTCACATGCACCTCTGTTCTGCCACTACACTGCAACTGTAAGTGCAGAAAGGATCCCTTTAGCACACAGCCCCTTGCTCTGAAAATACTGACCTCAACTTTGAAACCACAGAGCATAGGTTTGCTTGTGTGGCTGGGATGGAGGGTGCGGGGAGAGGGGTGGGAAGTATGAGTTAGCAGATTTCTGGAACACAGATCTAGAAATCACAACTTCTAGATAGGAAAAAAAAATGTATCGCTCTCTTCATGAACATGTGTGTGCTTCCTGTGGAACTATCGCACACTTATTACTGGGTGTAGGCATTAAGGAGAGAGTCGGAGCTCTTGGGCATTCCGTAATAAGTGTTGCTAATAAACAAATCCATTATTTTGCTAAATCCCCTTTCCAATTATCATCTTGGATGATTCTCGTGGTAACACTGGCATTAGCAAGCTCCCCGATTCTGAAAATCCTCAGACCTTGAAACTGGATTAGGTTTTTGCCAAACTAAACAAGTAAACTAAGAATATTTGTCAGCTTTCCTCTCAGGTTAATTTTTTCCCAACTCCCCCAGTACGCGCTGAATTTAACAACTAACCTCGCTCCTGGACCCTCCCAGAGCAACAGATCTCCAAAGCAGTTACCAAAGGGTAGCAAACCCACTTTTACTGACAACAGTAAACCGAGAGAAGGGAAGCAATTACCGTCTCTTCTGTGGCTTAATATCAATTGGCTTGTTGATTGCATAAGGTGATCCGTGAACATAAGCGCCTCGGAATCTAGCCACCTTCCCCAGACTTAGGTGTTCACAGCTGGTTGGCAGGCTCATTGTATCCGAAGTCAGGAAGTAAAAGCGAATCTTAGCGGCCAGCTCAGCATTCCTGGGAAGGCCCGGGAGAGCATGCCAGACAGTGGATCTCGGCCATATGCTGCTCTGCTCCCTGGGTGCTGCTCTTCTTCGAGAGTAAACGGGTGTCTCCCGGACGGAGGCTACATGCTGTACCTTGCTTTCTGTTCATGGATACGGAAGCTTGTTGCTTGCTTCTAATCAGAGTTGTGCTCCAGCCAATTATTGGCTGAGCAGATGTAGGAGAGATTCTGTAGCTCCACAGAAGCCTGTTTCCACTCAGATCTACCCTCAGAGGAGGGGCGGGTTTTAATCCATTTTCATTTAGGTCTAAGGGAATGGCAACCTAATGGACTACTGGTTAAATAGCTATATATATATATTATATTATATAATATAGGTAGAGCATAATCAATTATAGCTCTATCGTCCTAAACTAACTATGAAGACTTAAAAAATGGGACGGAAATCCCATGGAAATCATTTGGTTGACTTTCCTATCATTAGGATCAAAACTTGTGGGTTCTCCTCCATAAATTACTATTGGCAATGGCAGTGAACTCAGCCTCTTGGGGACAGGAAAATTATTAGCTGAAGTCCATGTGTGACAGCACTGATTACTGAGTTCTCTCTTCATCAGCAACATTCAGAAATGTAAATTCTCCCCGCTCCTTGGGTGAAGGACTATTGAAAATCTAATAGCAATGCCTTTCCTAATTTAAAGCAGTGAAAGATAAGTTGGAGAAATTAGCAATGACTGCAAATAATTCTGCCCAAGACATCGATCTCATGACGAAGTTACAGGCTTAACAGCTCTCGACTCATCTTCTCCAGTGAGATCCCACAGACCCTTGTGTGTACAACTCAAGACAACAAGAATGTGAAGGATTGGGCAACTTCGACAGTTGAAAAACGATTTCACGCTGATAGTGATAGGGAACACTTGAAATACTATCCCTCAGAAGGCCGTGGTAGAGCGATTGTGAACTTGATGCTGGCTTGGTCTACACAGAAAACAGTGCCACAAACAATTCTTATTTAGGATTTGAACACACACGAACAAATATGAAATCCTTCAAGTAGCCTTGGTATAAATGTTTTCATGTTTGTATATGTGGTGTGTGGGTGGTATGTGTGTGCATGTGTGCATGTGTGTTTATATGGTGTATGTATGTTTGTGTGGTGTGCATGTATGAGCATATGGTGTGCGTGTGTGTTTGTATGTGGTGTGTGGGTATATGTGTGTATTATGTTTATGCTTGTGTTGTGTGTGTGGTATATGTATGTATGTGTGTGTGTGTGTGTGGTCTGTGTGCGTTTATACAAGGATATATGTGCTATGTCATGAGAACAATGTCCATTGAACAGTTCCAGCTTTCTTTCTTTCTTTCTTTCTTTCTTTCTTTCTTTCTTTTCTTTCTTTTTTTTTTTTTTTTTCCTTTCTTTTCTTTTTTTTTTTTTTTTTTTTTTTTTTTGGTTAAACCCTGGTTTAACGTAGCTTCATGCAATCCCAGCAAGCACTTTTAGCTACTGAAATTTCTGATCTGTCTTGTCTGCCCTACATAAACCATTCCTTTAAGAGCCATGGGTAGGAGTGGTGATGCATGCTTTTAAACCTAGCACTCACAGAGGAAGGCAGATGTCTATGAGTTCGAGGCTAGCTTGATCCAGGTCAACCAATATACTGAGATTTTTGTCTCAAGATCAACAACAAAAAAGTCTTGGAACCAGTGGTCAAATACATCAAAAGAGTTATATTCCTTTTAATGAAGGGGCTAAAGTCAGACACTAGTTTAGACAATTTAAGTTCAGAGTTTAACAATGTAGATGATTTTTATCTTACAATTTTTAATTTTACATATTATGAGTTATAAAATGATGGTATAGGATATTTTTAAGCATGTACTTGTCTTTGTTCCCAGGCTAGCCATGAATATATAGGCTCTGATCATTCTACCTGTCTCACTCTTCTAAGTTGCAGGGACCATAAACAGTTGCTACCATTCCTGGCCATACTCATTTAAACATATCCCATCGCACAGAGATAAGTAAACAATCACCTTCTCTTTTTTCACATTGGGTTTTTTTCAATGTTTACTAATATACTTATTTTCTTAACATTCTCAAATATATTTAAACGTATGTACACACACATAAATATATAAATATATAGGTAATATATAGGTAATATACACATATAGGTAATATATACATACAAACATACACACATATAACACACAAACACATTAATATATGTATGTTCATGTACAAATGTACATACTTATATATGCAAACATGTGCATATGTGTGTGTGCATGTTTATGTTTGCGCATATGCATGTACATGTGCATGTGTGTTCCTTTGGGTAATTTGGTTTGGGGAATTTGGATCTTGTCACACATGATCTATATATATTTTTGTACCTAATAGACAATTTTCTAGTCAAAGCATGGCAGTCTAGTAAGCACTTTTTACATGAGAGCACATAACATGGCTGTGTTAATACTTGTTCAACTAGTCCTTTTAAGATACTTACAAGTATGGTTTCTAGTAGTTTTCAATTTATTTTCTGATAAGTGCTTTTATATGTTTTTTAAATGTTTCTTTTTTAAAAAGATTTATTTATTATAAGTACACTGTCGCTGTCTTCAGACACACCAGAAGAGGGTATCAGAGCCCATTACAGATGGTTGTGCTGTTGCTGGGATTTGAACTCAGGATCGCTTGAAGAGCAGTCAGTGCTTTTTACCACTGGGACATCTCTCCAGCCCTATGGGTGCTTTTATTTCTGAAAGTGAGACACTATACATACTTTCTTATGTATAGATTATGGCAGTTCATAATTCCTGAGTCCTGTACACACCACTCCAAGCATTACTTAATGATATTCAAGTCTATTTCTTTGTAGTTCAAAGACAAGTAACTGGGTCTGGGGAGACATCTATGGATAAATCTGTGTCCCACAAGCCTGAGGTCCTAAATTTGGTCTCTAGAACTTACGTTAAAAGCTAGGTTTGGTAGCACTTCTTGGCAATCCCAGTGCTCACTGGGAAGCAAGATAGGCAGATGCCTGGGGCTTTCAGGACATGTTCCAGTAAGAAGTGATGTCTCAGAAAACAAAATAGATGGCTCATGAAGATTGATAGATGAGGTTAGCCTCTGGCCTCCACATGCATATGCACACAAAGGCATGTGTGAAATATCACCTATAAAATGCACTCATATATATGCAAACATGATAAAATGTACATAACATTAAGTATGAGGTACTTAACCTCAATAATACAGAGGGATTGCACAGATTACTTGTTAGGTTGAGACTCTTACTAAGGTGCCTACAAAGATAAGGGAAGCTGAAAACACCAGGGCACAGAGAAATGGATTATTGAGTAATAAGATCATATAACAGGGCAGCATCCCCAGTTCTATCGTATGGGCATGGGGCTTAATGCCTGCCTACATTGCTATGCATGATCATTTAATGTACTTTAATGTCCTCAGGTTTAAGAGGGCCTTTGGATGTCCTCCTCCATTCCTGAATATTAACAACAAAACAGCACAAGAAAGCAAGAGAATTCAAGAGTGTTGTACAGTAGATTTTCACACGAAAATTTTTGCCAAAGGGTAGAAGTCAGAAACTGAAGGGTAAGACATGAACTTTCTGGGAGAGAACATGAATCCTCTAAGGGTGAAATTCTTAGCAGGGACAGTTTCACTTGTACTTGTGCAATGGTTTACCAAAAGTCTGGCAGGAACGCCTGGGGATTAATTGTACTTAAATGGGGACGAGAAGGGATTACTTTGAAGATTCAACTTGCCAAGAGTCCAGAGTCGATGAGAACTCTGGCCAGTACGCAGGTAGTGGCCTGAGAGGAGAAACAGAATGTTCCTGTTTTCAACAACTTCCCCTGTGGGAATAGACAGGGTAGCTGGACCCTTGACCTTTGAGAAAATGAAAATATTCTGAAGAATTGAGTCTCTGGGAGAGGTGCGAACCTTAGTCAAAACAGGCTTGTAGCAAAACCAGGGCTCAACTCTTAGTAAGGTTAACCAGGCTGACCCACCTATTCTATGTGGTTCTGTACACTCTGAATCATTGGTTATAAGCATGGAGTCCAAATAAATCCCATTCATCATGCCGTTAGCCTGAACTCTTGAGAACATTCAGACAAAGGCAGACATAACACAACAGTACACGGAACATCAATTTTCTGCAGCAGATCAGCTCTGATGCTGGAAATGACCAGCACAGCAATTAGCATGGATGCCAAGAAGTAGCAATTTCAAGCCTCAGGATTTACCGCATTCTGACCTCAACAGTATTTACTAAAGAAGATGCTTTTGGCTTTTAGTCTGGTTTGAATTTGGCAGTGGGAGAAACTGGGGGAACTTCTTAGGATAGCAGGACATCATCTGTTCATGACTGTACCAGGGCACAAACGTTAACTCAATCATTTCTTCTGCTTTGTAACTTGGGTTCAGGGGTCTTTCCAGATTAACTTTCTGGTCTATTGGCAATTCTGCCTTCTACATTTCCTGTACAAGGAATCCAAGGAGAGGCTTTCTACTATACCACTATACTATATAGTATAGTAGTAGTGTGCTATACTACTATACAAAACATTGCCACTTATATGCTGAACAAAACAAAATGAAACAAAACACACACAAAAACAAACAAACAAACAAACAAACCCCAAAAAAGTAACCACCACCAACAAAACCTATCCTTATCCAGAGTCCATACCTTCTTGCTGTTAACATGAACCACTACTGAGGAAATTCCTCTTGGAAGCCCCACGCATGCCTCATTCAGCATTTGAATTTGTTTCTGTCCATTTACCCTACATTTCCTCTCTCCCCATAACCCCTCCTCATGGTTTCCAGCACTACCACCATCCATCAACTGATCTGACCACTGACAACTGGGCCTCAGATGCTATAGACACGAATATTATTACTAAAAACAACAGCAATAAATGATGGCTAGTGCTGACCCTCTGCTTCTGAGATTCTAGGGAGTGTTCCTGCAATGAAATAATCCGTGCGATTAGCATCGTGCTGTGACTTTAGGCAATGCGGCACGCTTGTTTTCCCCCCAGGGATTTAGATTTACATCTTGGGTCATGATGAATGTTAGGAAATAGAGTAGCAGTTAATTTGGTCCGTAGATCAGATCAGACTCTACAGTTTGCTTTGTATTCTTAGCCAACATTATGCTTTCTTGACTGGCATATTAAACAAGACAGCCGAAGCTGTAGAATGCTTGTGTTTCAAACACCTCTTAGCTCTTCGATTAACTTGCTCCTCAGCTACTCTACCGAGCTAAAGATGTTAACCTCTGAAACTTGAAATGTTAACCACTGAGACTCACTGGAAATATTATAGATCATATATTCAACTTTAGTGAGCAAATAGGATCTGCTTCTCCCAAGAACTCATTGAAATGCAAAAACAAACATCTTTTCTCAGGGAGCTGGGAGGATATGGATTTTAATTAGAGGTAAGTGACAAATGCTTGCCTTAATGCTGATATTTCCACTCGATAAATAAAAATTAACCAAGTAGATATTCAAGCATTTGAATAAATTTGAAATCCTGTTGTATTTGGAAGTGCATCAAGAATTTGTTAGCAAGTTTTCTTCTATGAATTGTCATGTATGTGTGATCGGGCACTGTAATGTCCTGGTAATCCATTTTGTAAATATACCTTCCAGACATCACACAGCCTTGTACAGATGGTTACCACTGGGGAGAAATACCAAAAGTGCAGATAAAGAGTTAACAGTCATGGAAGCTGTTTCAATGCTTATTCTAAACTAGGGGGAAAATATGCAAGTTCCTTTACTTCCCACTGAAATAAAGAAAATATTGTTTCAGTGTGAATAACATGTATCTATTAAAATAATGGTGTTAGAAAATTACCCTTGATATTTTCCCCAAGGAAGTTGAAAACTTTCATCTGAATCAGCACCTTGCCCTGATAGCGGTACCGGGATCACTTTGGTTAAGGAATGTTAGCATCCTATTATGTCAGTGAGCTCTTAGGATTGGTAAGACGACTTAATTTTCCAGTCATGGAGAGCACAGAGGATGAACTGTGTGTCAATAGCCTTATCTCAGCACAATATCATGAATCCAAAGAGTAGGCTGACTCAAAGTCGCAGCAGTCAGTCGAAGAAAGTGACACTTACTCACTAATGTTTCAAGCTGGCCCACGCGAGTCAGGTCTTCCAGTTTGCTACCAGCTACTTAAACCTTAAACGGAGGGATATTTTCCTTTAGAATGTACGGAAGCGGAAACGAGTGGGTTTAATATACACAACAGGATGTGAGAAGACGGTTTCCTTTGACAGATGTCCTACACAACTTCCCACACTTTCATACATAAAAAAGCACAACACTCGCCAAGAAGCAAAACGTTGCCCATGTTCATTAATGAATTTCCAACAGTAGGAGCAAGTGGAAAGAATTATCACGGTTTAAGCTTGTTTCCAAATAACCAAATGTCTTGTATCATAAAATCATGGAATGAAAAATAATCATCGTATAAGTTCATTCTTTGTTGACAAGATGGTTGAACAAATAGGGGTGCCTCTGGCAAGTATAACTCTATATCTGTTTGCCAGATGGTATTTTTCTAATCTCTTAATTCATTTTACTTCAGTTAGTCAGTCAGCCAGCGTTAGCTGAGTATGTATTTTGTATACATACTAGAAGATGGTGTATTATCTATCGAGGAAAAATACAGACATGCATATAAGTGATTCATTTCATATTCAGTTGAATGTTTTAGGAGTGAACTAATTTCAATTGATATGATGAGGGAAGAAGAAATATGCTTTAGCAGAATGAACCTATTAGAAAGATAAATTCTTAAGCTTATATCAATCCTTTTCCATTAATTTTTTATCTTACATTGTAATTTCAGTGTCTGATTTTTTTTCCTGGGGTGGACTATATAACATATGGTAGGCAGTTTACAACATATTTGTCTTTGAATTCTCTGTAATACTCAATGATTGCTATACACTCTATGGTGTTTAATGTTTCTCTGTACAATGTCAGTGCTCAGTAGATGTTTGTTTTTTAAAAAAGACACATATTTATAATTTATCATTAATTTTTTAAAGTAGAGGACAATGCTCTCCAGTTTGCCCGAATAGCACTCACTTGTTGTGTTGCAAGTTATTAAATAAGTACCTCCCCTTGCTCTGAGAAGCACTGTATGGATTATGAATTATCTGGCTGTCAACCAACTTGGGAAGTATACACTTACAAGGCTGCCCTAGCAACTTGGATGACAGCAGTTCAAAAGCAAACACTGAGTGTTACTTGCTATTTCTTCTTCAAATTTCAATGACTCGAGGAACTATAATAGATAACAGAAACTCACGATAAACTATGAGATAGACCAAGTCTAGAGAAGAAACACATGTAAAAGAGGGATCCTCATGGAGACATTGCAGACAAATATTAACTCAGTTCACCTCTTAAATTTAGACCATAAAGGAAGCATCCCCTCACAATAAAATCCATGTAGCTGTGGGGTGTTATTCTTGTCAAGAGATCACGAATGAAGTTGTTGGTTTCTCTTAGATTTAGTTCATAGCCCTGCAGTGCCATAAAAGGCTCAGACAGCCATCAGGGAGAATTTGTGTGCTGCTAGCATTTATTTACTTGCTACTTAAACTTTATTCACGTATCCCACAAATATTTGTCAAGTTACTGCATTGGTGATTGGGATTTCAGAAGTAAACACACCAGACGTTTCATGGAGCTGATTAAGCAGAGGCAGAGTCTCAGGAATGTCACTAGGTCAAACACATGGGGCACTCCTGAGAGAAAAAAAGCAGCAAAGAATGGCCAGAAGATGTTCCCGATGGAGGCAAGAATAGGGCCTGCCTTACTGCTATGGGTCCCAGGACTGCGGGCTGGATTTCCTATGATAACTTACTCCTAAAAGAATAAATAGGCTATCGATGCTCACAAAGGATCTAAAGCAGGAGGAAATGCAGGGCTTGGAGCAACATTTATTATATGACACGTAAGCAGATGCCTTTAACACATAGTAGGTGCAAATGTAAACCAGCAAATCTATTCCACAAAGGAGAAAAGGTGAGTGACTTAGAAATGAACCATTACCAAATTGAAACATATTTACTTCATGGAAGAGAGCCATTTTTATTTCTGTCATGACTGTTCCTTTGCTGATGAGCTATTTCTGTGTTAGTTGCTAGATAATTTAATATAAGCAATTGAGATTTAGGGTTCTTTTTCTCTGTTAAGTTTGCTGAGTGAATATCAAATATAGGTAGGAGAGAATATAAAGGCAATGAGGAAATGTAAATTAAGACTAAATCTATCATGCACAGGACAGGAAGCCATTAACCACCCTAATTATTCAACAACAGAAGTTGGTTCTAAACTTTTAAACAGCTTTTGAAACATTGAAGCATCTTCCCTTATTACTATCGGACAAACTGTAAGTTATACATTCATGGGCAGTCACTGCAGTCATTTCTATAGCTAAAATGTCTACTGAGAGTTTGCTTGGAGTTGTCAGATGTCCTGTAAAGGAGTTTCCACACAATAGATTCTCCCAGTTGGAGGCATGCCGAAGTGTTGCCTTCTCCCAGAGTGTGAAGGCTCCGTGAGGAGAAGACAGCTTCAGTGCCTGGCACAGCAACGCACTGCTGCATGCAATCCCAGACTTCTCTTTACACAGATCTAAATATTAAAGACTTATTTTACAGTTAGAGCACTGTTCCTTGATTTGAGACCTTAGAGCCCTGGGTTGGCTAGAGAGAGGTTTTGTTCTTTGTTCTGGGCCACATGGTCTATCTAATTGAAACACACTATATTTGAAACTCTAATTATTTTACCACTCAGTGTTTTCTATTTTCTTTATTTCTAATTTTTTTGTAAAAGACAGGGCCTCATGTGGCTCAAGCTGGCTTTAAACTTACTTGCTTTGTGACCAATAATGACCTTGAAGTTTGCTGAGATCTGTCCTACTACCTCCAGTGTATGCAGATTTCCAGAGGTCCCATCACCCTGGAAATGTGCTTCTGGAGTGATTCCTGCTTGTTGGTTTCTTTTTAAACACAGCATCAGAACTAAATCTAATACCCAATGTGTGATGTGAGCCTTGTGGGGCAGAGAGAAAGAATCAGCTTCAATTTTCCTATCGTATTGGACAATGCGACTCATGGCAGTGTCAACATGTTCTTAATTCAGATTGTGAACTTGAAATTTTGGTTATGTTCATTAGTGAATGTTGGTTTTTGACTTCAGCTTTTCTGGATATTCAATGTCCCTTCCTAGTCCTCGTCGCTGTGGTTGCCCTGTTGGATGAGTGATCTACCATTTAGAAAAACATCCCTGAGATTCCACCTCACACCAGTGAGAATGGCTAAGATCAAAAACTCAGGTGACAGCAAATGCTGGCAAGGATGTGGAGAAAGAGGAACACTCCTCCATTGTTGGTGGGATTGCAAGCTGATACAACCATTCTGGAAATCAGTCTGGAGGTTTTCTGAGGTTCCTCAGAAAATTGGACATTGAACTACCTGAGGACCCAGCTATACCTCTCTTGGGCACATAACCAAAAGATGCCCCAATATATAACAAAGACACATGCTCCACTATGTTCATAGTAGCCTTATTTATAATAGCCAGAAGCTGGAAAGAACCCAGATGCCCTTCAACAAAGGAATGGATACAGAAAATGTGGTACATCTACACAATGGAATATTACTCAGCTATCAAAAATAATGACTTTATGAAATTCATAGGCAAATGGATGGAACTGGAAAATATCATCCTGAGTAAGGTAACCCAATCACAGAAAAACACACATGGTAAGCACTCATTGATAAGTGGCTATTAGCCCAAATTCTTGAATTGCCCTAGATGCACAGAACACATGAAACTCAAGAAGGATGAGCAAAATGCGAATGCTTCACTCCTTCTTTAAAAGGGGAACAAGAATACCCTTGGCAGGGAATAGGGAAGAAAGTTTAGAACAGAGGCAGAAGGAACATCCATTCAGAGCCTGCCTCACATGTGGCCCATACATATACAGCCACCAAACTAGATAAGATGGATGAAGCAAAGAAGTGCAGGCTGACAGGAACCAGATGTAGATCTCTCCTGAGAGACACAGCCAGAATACAGCAAATACTTAGGCGAATGCCGTCATTAAACCACTGAACTGAGAACAGGACCCCCGTTGAGGGAATCTTAGAAAGGACTGAAAGAGCTTGAAGGGGCTTGAGACCCCATATGAACAACAATGCCAACCAACCAGAGCTTCCAGGGACTAAGCCACTACCCAAAGACTATACATGGACTGACCCTGGACTCCAGCCTCATAGGTAGCAATGAATAGCCTAGTAAGAGCACCAGTGGAAGGGGAAGCCCTTGGTCCTGCCAAGACTGAACCCCCAGTGAATGTGATTGTTGGGGGGAGGGCGATAATGGGAGGAGGATGGGGAGGGGAACACCCATTGAGAAGGGGAGGGGAAGGGGGTGGGGGATGTTGACCCGGAAACTGGGAAGGGGAATCAAAATGTAAATAAGAAATACTCAAGTTAATAAAGATGAAAAAAATGAAAAAGAAAAAGAAAAACAACTTCCTCAACTTTCCTCCTTTGTGAAGTTCAGTCAGTTAAACACATATCCACCTGGATTTTCCAACCCACCAAATAAGTCACCGTTATCTGGTTATACACTAAGAGACCTTTCAAATACCTTACCCACATAAAAGTACATAATTTTTACAGTATTTTCATGAGTTTTCACCCAAGTGATATTATGAGTGAGTTTCTGAATGAAGAATCAGTTTAGCCAGCCATGTAATTGATGGAGCAAACACAAACTGGGAACTGAAAACATGATTTGCTTTGCAGCTGGGATTGGTACACAAGGCCATAGTCCCAGCAACTTGGAAATCAGAGGCAGGAAGATAATAAGTTCGAGTCCTGCCTGGGTAACTGAGTGTCTTTTGGCAGGGATGGGCAACTCAGTGAAAACCTGTCTCAAGAAGTTAAAAAAAGGCTTGAAATATAGTTTGAAAGGGGCTATATCTTATATATACACTTACACACAAATATACATTTATTACATATGTACACACATATATTTTATATACATATATTTAAATATACACATATATGTATATACATATATACATATGTACATCATATATACATATACACACAAACACACACATACATATATGTGGTTTACTAACATTAAGCATCAAGTGCATATGGTTATATAAGTTGGTAACAGACCAGGAAGTTAACAACTTAATATTTAAAAAAAGGACAAATTCCAACACAAAAGTCCTTGAGTTCCCTCAGTCATAAACAAGAGCGCAAGCAGGGGAAGAGTGAGTGGTGGTCAGAGACAATTCAAAGGAGAGGGCAATGTGGCTGAGAACAGCATTTATACAAATGGCACTGTTTGCCTGGAGATGAGAAGACAGGATGATTTAATGACTGTTCTGTAGATTTTTTTTTTTACAAAGACTAATGATGTCTTCTGACTTCTGTCTTCTTCTAGGAAGAGTTTTTAATTTCACTGAAAATAAAAGAAGCAGATGGGATACATCTAACGGCCAAAGATGCCCAACAGGGGAGAGCAAATATGAGCAGTACTGGGAGCTCACTGGGGATGAGCTGGAAATATGCTCAATACCTCTGAACACCTCCTCTAGGGAGTGTCACATAAGGCCAGCCTCAGTTAGGGAGTGTGAACCTACACACATGAATTACACGTGGTTAGAGCGTATCATTGGGCCACTATTTTGCACTATTGACAATCAATCCGTTTAACAATAATTTTCCTTACAAAAAGAGACACAAAAGGAGAATGAAAAGGCTGTTATTCTCACTAAGTGTACAGCATTTTTTGAGGGGTAAACAGCACTTCAGTATATAAATAAATTTCAGTCAATGTGAAACAATCTGTAGTTTATGATTCAGACACAGAGCATTGCAAGGGTTTGGGGACCATCAACACTATTCCCGAAGTAATCCTGTTCCGTTTGCACAGACATCCTCACATTCTGTCATTCCAGGCACAGAACAGAATCTCTGAGACGAAACTGATCACATGACTTCTGGATTATGAACAGCAAATTTGATCAATTTTCATAGAGCCGACACAAAGATGTGCAGACAGCACACATCACTCGCAATTGTGTACGATGTTTCCTTCACAGCATATGTCTGCACACTTTATTTAATGTGTTTTCTATTATTTCTCTAAAAGAGATGGCAGAATTCCTGGACTGCTTGTTCCACTTAGGAAAAAAGCATGTCCTGTGTTGTTCTCCTTTCAAATACAGGAAAATCAATGGTGTAATTGCATGGAAAAAGAAAGGGCAAGGTCGTCTGAATTACCAGTGCCATTCCCGTTATGAACAGCAGAGTCCTATATCTAGGATGTATTTTACATGATTATTTTGCTATCACAGACCATATTAAACCCCAAGAGAACAGATGGTACGAGCGTATTTTAAATCATTCAGTGACGTGTGTTTCTAAAGCACAAATGTAGATTAGCAGAATAGATACATTCAGTATTTGACCTTTGCTTATATTTTCTCACTACATATTCTAAAGCAATTATCCTGCTCAACTTTTTTTTTTTCTCCTCCTGACATTTTGGATACAACTGTATAGAAGACGAGAAATAGGAAGAAAAAAAAAAGACACCCAACTGAGTTTGTGTAAAGAAAATACAAGAACAAAAGAAAACAGATAAACGTTGTTGACTGGTAGGGCAGGGAAATAACTTTTTTCTTTGACAAGCAATTAATGCGAGAGTATTGGTACCAAGCAGCAAACTGGCTAAAGCCACTCTCTACTGCCTTTCTGATACCCTCTTCATATGAAGCATATGCTGTAGCAAGTGCCACACTGATTAGAAACTCATAATAGCCAAGGGACATTGTCTCTTACCATTTGTGTATAACATTTATTTTTTGCAATAGAATGAGATAAATTAATTTGGTCCTTTGGAAAGTTTTGTGGACTTTTTCTATTTTATTTTTATCATCATATATTAATTATAAATATTAATGGGGTTGAATGTGGCATTTCAACACATATGTAAAGAGTAGTCAACGCCAGCCTTTCAGATGCAAGTCACATCCTGGCTGCTGACCTGGGGCAGTATCCTTTTGCATGATCAGTTTCATTTTGATTGCTATAATGAAATAAACAAAGTTAGGTGATTTTTAAAAGGGAAAAGACTTATTAGTTTTGGAGGTTCAATGGCATCTATCCAGCACTGATAAGCATCTTATATCATCACAATGACATAAGTGTGTAATGAGAAGAATCATAATATAAGACAAGAGGGCAGAGAACAAAGACGAACATGCTAGACCAGCACTGATTCTTTTAGAGCAGTAGTTCTAATGCTGTGACCCTTTAATACAATGTTGTGGTAACCACCCACGATCACAAAATTATTTCCTTGCTACTTCGTAACTGTAACTTTGCTAGTTATGGACCATAATGTAACTAATTTTGGAAAGAGAGGTTTGCCCAAAGAGTTGCAACCCACAAGTTGAGAACCATTGTTTAGCAGGAACCACTCCAATGAGGAACTAACTTTTTCTAGGTCCCACAAGGCTGCATTGTTGCTGACAGTATGGAGCTCCCAGCATGCGCAGCTCGGCATGCCTCGTTTGGATGGACAGGAAATGATGTTATCCTGTTATCACAGGAAGGAAACCAGTGTGATGGATGGAAGAAATGTAGAGCGGGCTGAGCCACCGAGCTCCTAACACTTACAGACCACCAGACTGTGCTCCTTCTGCCACAGAGGTTCATACACACCCAAAACACTCTCAATTATTCCCTTTGATATGTTATTTAATGAACATAGAAGGTGTCACATAAAAGTTGACATTTGGATTCTTTTGAATACTCATAGACTCTAAGGCATGAAATTTCCCCACCATAATACAATCAGAGAGTAATCCACTTCCCGGGCATAGGTATGTCCCCATATGACAAGACCCACATATTTTGAACATCATTACCTCTTTCCTGGCTTTATAATCATTTGGCTTGAAGACATGTCAAGTCAAATTAAAATTTACTTGAATTGAGGTGGGAAATAAGTAAATTTGCTACCATCTGGTCAGATTTTTATCATACTATTAGCATTGTGGATAGAATGTACCTAGTCCTCCCATAATGTACCTCCCACACTCAGCAGTGACCTAGAACTTCTTCCAAAGCTTGAATATCAGTTACCCTAGAATTACCTCATGTATTGAGCATCAATATGCATGCACCATATTATAAAAATAGTATTCATTCATTAATATAGACATGTATTTAAATCAATGTTAAAACAGCTGACATTAGTGAAACATAAAATACCCCAAATGAACATCCTTCACATATGTAAGAAACACATTTGGTTTACTTCAGGAAATACTTTTCTAAAGGCACTGAAGTAGATTATTGATACAGTTTTAATGTAACATGTAAAAGGCTCTGATAACAGTTTATGTCATTACATTGATTCCCATTCAGATTGAACTGGTTGAATATACATCCTGTTGTAATTTGTCTGTAGTTGTATAGGCAATCAGTTACTTAATGAGAATTTAAAACCATTGCCCACATGGCCTTGGTATTAGCAATTGATTTAGTCAAACTTACTAGATACCATGCAGACAAAATGACACGTGGGACAAATGACAAATTTTCAAATAGTACTTTGAGCATGAAGGCAAACATTAAATAATGAAAACACATTAGAAAAAAGGCATGTAGCTTGGGAAATCAGTTGTATTGCTTAGCTGTTCCTAATATATATATTATGTATAATATATATTAAAGAGAATGTATATATAGCACATATATAGAATATAAATAGCATATATGCTATATAAGATGTATATGGTATAAATAACACATCTACTATATATAGAATATTCTATATATATGTAGAAAAGAGGGCATAAGACACCCTGGAACAATAATACTTCTTTCTGCATCACAATACAATGGGTAATAATAACGAAAAAGAGTGGCTAGAATGTCCTTGAGTAACACAGGACCATATAATGAGTAAAATACAATGTAAAAAATTTAAACATGAAAAAATAAGAAAACAAAGCATGGCATGGTAGAGATTTTTAAAATACTTTCTTGTAATCGATTCCTCCACCTCCACCCTGCGCATTCATGTGTTTGTTCACACACTTCTGGGTGTTAAGTGTGATGTTATAAATATGAAGTGTGCCCCATTCGGCTCACTAGTCTGAACACTTGGTCCTCCTCTTTGGTGCGGTTTGGGGAGGTAATGGAGCAGGTAGGAGGCAGAGCTTGGTGGAGCAAATACTCAGTGGAGTAGGTTTAGAGCCTTTCCTTACCTCTCTCTGTTTTTTAATGCAAATGAAATGTAATCAGCCAGCACCCTGCACTGGTCCAAGCTTTCCTTGTTTGTTAGCCATTCATTTTGTGTTAGAAGACAGAATCTATCACCCCGGAATTGTGAGGCAAAATAAGCGCTTTCTTTCTAAGTTGCTTCTTCACATAGTGTTTTTATCACAGCAACAAAAGAAACTGACACATTAGATGAAAAGGAATCCCCATGGTTGGCTCAGAGATAACCCCTATAACCAATCTAATACATTTTGACAACTTAGATTTTTAATATTCTAATGCTCTGATTCAATCAGGAATCTGTATGTCCAAAGGCCAAAGGTCCTTGTCCCCAACCGATCAATCAATAAAGATGCTAATGGCTAATGACCGGGAACTTGGGACCCTTAGAGTTGTGAGGGCTAGGACACAGAGGGAACAAGAGAGAATTGCCATGACTGGCGAAGAAGGATGGGATGCGGGAGTGGCAGGAGAGACAGCCAACCAGCCATGTGAGTCATCGGGTCAGTGACCACTGGCCATTTCCCTGACTGGGCCTGGAGTAGCAGGGGAAGATCTAGGAGTACCCAGACATTAGTTAGCCAAGGCTTTTCAAAAACAAGCTAATGTGTGTGTGCCTTTCATCCAACAATCCACAGAGTTCCTGAACGGATGACTGGAAGTGCACTACCCCTGGGAGCACAAAACAGTGTAGCCAAAACTCACTGCTACCGAATACAACAGAAGCATGTCCTTAAGAGCACGGTTTGAAAACTTGCAATGGTAAAAGCAATAGAATATTTAGTTTTACCAGTGTGCTATGTGTACATGCATTATAACAAATAGAAAACTTGTTTTCAATGTTTATAAAGACAATACTTAACAATCTATAGGCTGTTTTCCTTATATTCCTTCAAGTAAAATCCCTATGAAATTGTATGATGGGCTTTTCAAAAACCAATACATCCCATTGCAAAGTCAGTATTTCCCAAACATTTTATTTCAATGGATAAAAAGATCCTGTTTGTTGAGTGAAAATGAGTGTCCTTAGGACTAAAGTCATGGGGGCATATTTTGAGAAAATATCATTACAGGCTATTTACAGCTGTGCATAAGAAGACAACTGTTTGATAGTTACTGTCTATGTTGACCCTAAATGTCATTATCTAAGTGGTTCATCCCCTTTAAGCACAGATTTTTTGCCAAAGAACTTTTGGCAGCTTCAAAGAACCAGATATACCTTCAGCAAATGGAGAATTGCCATCAAGGAATTAAAACATATAACAAATGGTCTGAAGGGGAAGTCCAAATGCAGAATTGCTGAGACATCATTACAGCAGAAATCCCTCTAGAAGTGACTGCAGTGTGACACTGCCAGGTCTAAGATTTACAGTAATGTGAAGTTCCAGGCATGCATATTCTCCACCCCTCCCTCCCCCACACTATTTATTCTGTTCTGTGTCTCTCTTCCCCCTTCTTCCATTCTCCTTTGTCCTATGCATTTGAAAAAACATAGAGCGGTGGTTTGAATATGTTTGGCCACGGGAATGGCACCTTAATGAAGGAGGTGTGGCCTTGTTGGAGGAAGTGTATCACCGCAGGAATGGGCTTTGAGATTCTCCTCCTAGCTGCCTGAAGAGAGTTTGCTCCTGCCATGTCTGCCTGCCTGCTGCCGTGACATTTGACTGAACCTCTGAACCTGTAAACCAGCCCCAATTAAATGTTGTCCTTTATAGAAGTTGCCTTGGTCATTGTGTCTTTTCACAGCAATAAAACCCTAACTAACACACATAGTAAACTCTTTAATTTGTAAAGTTAGATATTGATGCTCTCCTGAGATGTTTTGGTGAAAGGGATTTTAATTAATTAATTTAATAATACATATGCGCCTAACAGGATGTCGAATTAGAAACAGGGAACTAGATATTGGTTTGCAAATTCCTTTGAATCATCTGTATTAATGGAATAAAAGATCTGGTTTATTTTGGTGGGTGGGGCTTAATTAAAACAGAGACCTCAGACTGTGAGGTAATAAGAAATACCATGGGTAGTATTGGTGTCATTATATCATGCGCTTCATTAATTAAAGTTATTTCCCCAGTTCTCTGGTTTTATGCAATTTGTGTCAGAGTTGGTGGTAGCTAGACTTGAAGTTATAGGAACTCTCATATGTGGGACACACACACACACACACACACACACACACACACACACACACATCTATCTTCAGTCAACTAGAATAGTACAACTGAGTCTACTGTGTTTGCCTTCTGTGGATTTGCCTACCCAATGCTTCCCGTCTTACAGTCCCCAAATCACTTTCAAATGCCACAGTGGTTTCTACCCCTCTTACAAGACTTGAGAGAGTAGAAGAAGAAATAAACAGAGGAAGGACCAAACCAACTCTCTCTGACTTACCTCCTAACTCACGAACAGTCAATAAATGTTCCTTGGGCTATCTGTTTTGCACCAACCACTTAGATGGGTAACATATTTCTCCTGCCCTCTAAAACCTTACATTGAGTGCCCTAGACAAATAAACTAAGGAGACAGCACACTGTGTAAAGCACTGCTGAGATGTGTGAGGTGGAAAATAAAATGAAGAATGATATAAGGGTGAGGAAGAAATATCAGGACTAGCGCCGGTGGCAGCATACCGAACGCATTTAACCAATTAAAATTTTAGCTCAGAAAATATCATAGATTTGCTGTATTTGAACTCTCCAGTGGCTCTCTGGACTCATTCTTGAATAAAAGTCAGGCTTCCTGGCTCAACACCTCATCCCTGTCCATGTAGCCCCGCAGGCTGCATCTGAGAAGCAGCTGTGATACTTAGGAACAGAAACTTCAAAGGTTACTGTGTTCCTGGTACCACCACTCCATACACCATTTATTCAGTCTTCTTAAGATTCCTTTATTTCTTTCTTTATCTTTTCATCAGAACAAAATGGTTAAAGAACAAAGTAATATGGACCAGGTATGGGTATGTTGAACAGAGCAATCAAAGTATGGTCGTAGCCACTGACGTATCATCCATACTCCAAAGTTACTGAAAAAGTAATTCTTTGTAGTGTGTGTGTGTGTGTGTGTGTGTGTGTGTGTGTGTGTGTGTGTGTGTGTTGAAATTGAGAAGCCATTGTAGCAAGTTGACTCAGGGATCTGAGGTGGGGGAGGGGGAGGGGAGACTGGAGTGGACAGGATGGGTGGAGTTAGGGGGGGCATGAAGACACTCCATTTTATGTGTGCTCAGATGTTGTTTGTGTTTTCTTCTTTCTTTTTCTCTCTCTGAGACAATTTTTTTTTTTGTTGTTGTTGTTCTTTCGACAGAATTGACTTGCCAGGAAAGACAATTCTGTAGAACTTCTGCTGGAACCAGCACATAGTCTCCTCTTTGCGGATTGTGATTTCGGTCCCCATGAAGCCTGTCCTGTACTTCATGTCTGCAATGCTGAAACCTGGCCATAAGTGGTGCTCAGATCAATGTGCTCTTGAATTTCAAAACCAATGTTTCCAGTATCTGAGAAGCCATTTTTCTATAATTCACACTCCTGCATTTTCAGACATTCCCTGGATTTCTTCTACCTTAGCTCCATACGCTGATGTCAAAGGATCTGACAGTGCTTCTACCTTTGAAAAATATAAGGCCTGCCTGTGAGCTGCTCCAATGCCTTGGCAGCCCAGATCCGTCTGTACACTCACTCTGACACAGACATTGAGAGGATCTTGTGGATGTGAAATTCCTGCACACGCGAGCTTCTTTCCACCTTGTTCTGGCACAGTTTTGGAGAACAGGGAGGGAGCCGAATGCATTTTATAAAATAAGATGGCATCTTCACCGGCTTTCTGCACAGTTTTGAAGGCCAATTCTGAGAAGATTCTCTGGCTGATGAGTGA